>NC_057758.1:2679852-2714336 GCF_004010195.1 Chiloscyllium plagiosum
GTTATACCATTTCTAATTAGCAATGCCACCCCCCTCCTTTTTTACCACCCTCCCTAATCTTACTGAAACATCTGTAACCAGGCACCTCCAACAACCATTCCTGTCCCTCTTCTATCCACGTTTCCGTGATGGCCACAACATCGTAGTCCCAGGCACTGATCCACGCCTTAAGTTCACACACCTTATTTCTGATACTCCTTGCGTTGAAGTATACGCACTTGAACCCATCTGTGTCCGCAAGTAGTCCCTGTCAGTGCTATCTTCTTCACAGCCTCCCTACATTCTTGGACATCCTGACAAACAGCTCTTTCTCTCACACACACACACACAACACACACAAGTGTATGGAGTGAAATTGTATTTGCAGAATTGTGTCTCACATGCATTCTATTTGCTCAAATATGGTCAATGTTCAGACTGCCAATGGAAGCAGTCAATAAATGTAATATTTTGTAAATTCCACTTTTGAAAAAGAGCCATTGTGATTCAAGATTGTGACATTATGATCTTTAATGCATTGTCTGAGCTGAGATGTCACATTTTGTTATAAAACCTTTCGTAATCTCGAGAAGGCGACTTAAAGCAATTTATGTATTAGGATTTACGTATTAATGAACCAAAACCTGCAATCCATTCTAAGAGATGAAAGACGTTGATCCACGTTTGTTCAATATCTCATTTCAGTTGCATGACACTGTAATCTTTTGCTATAAATTCTGTGCCTTATTATCTTATATTCCACAACCACGTGATGATGGTGCAATGCTCGGAAAGCTAGTGATTAAAAATAAACCTGTTGGACTATAACCTAGTGTTGTCTGATTTTATTCAACTTAGCTCCATTCTATCCCATACTTCCCGTAAGCCTTGATTCCCTTGCTACTCAAGAACTTATGTATCTCACTCTTAAATATGCTGAATGACCTGGCCACCTCAGCATTCTGTGGCAATACATTTCATAGATTCGCCACTCCCTCGCTGAAGACGTTTCTCCTGATTGCTGTTCTAAAGCGTCTTCCTTTTAATCTAAGGCTGTTGTAATGAAGTTGAAGGCATGTACTGTATCTTTAAGAGAGAGGGAAAACAAGGTCCTTTCATGTGACTGACTGCAAGCACGAAGTGTACTTGACAATTTGAAGATGTAACAATTGAGCTATCATTGAGATACTGAGTTGTTTTCACAACAATTCCAATTCAACCAATCAGTTTAATTTATGCCCAAAGATACTAAAACACAATCGAATTTGATTTTTACTGTTTCGACAACATGGAACTAATGAAACGATCCAATGTTTTGGTTTAAATAGAGCGGTTATTTTGGACAGTTAGCCAGAGACAAAGACAAACTACTGCCATCGACACGTTGCCCAAAAACCCTGTCTCTGAAAGATACCTTTTACTGATGAAACATTTATGCAGCAGAAGACCAATGATGTCCTGGGGGAATCTACAAACAGAAGGAATTCGACATTCCGAAGTCAACAACTGTTTTGAAAAGTGATTTGCTGTTAATGTAATAGTGGGTTTATCGGATCATTATATTGACATAGAGTGGGGGTAGATAAATTTATTTAGAGAAAGGAGATTACAGATGTAATCAGTTGTTTTTAATGTTCTATTTTGGAGTTAAAGAATGTTTTTTATTTAAATATAGTAGAATTAAATAATAATAGTTATTTGTCACTCACACTTTTACAGATTGAGAGGCGAGGTGAGAATATCTATGTGTTTGGTTTAATTAGCAGTAGAGTATTGTGCATCCTGTGTCTTAACAGTTTGGGGTGTCGTGTCCGTGATTTAGACAGGATTACACATATCCAGAATGAGATTTGGACAGATTTGAACAGGAAAGAACACAGCAGATGTGAAAACTTGCCGGTTAGTGTCCTAGATCGATGAAGAAAACGTAGGTAAGACAATTTGTTTAATGTAGGATATTTCTGATTTATTAAATTAAATGTAAGAGAAATGTCTCTGAAAATCGCTAAAGTGGTTCTGGGGTTTGAAGATGATTCTGAAATTTGCGAAGAAAGTTAAGAAAGATTTGAAAAGACCATATTTTTAGAATTAGCAGAGCAGTTAGCATTTGTTTTAAACAGGGACAAAAGGAAAGTTGAACTTGTAAGGGAATTACGCAGACACTTAGGTGTGTTAAAGAAACAAACAAGCGTAGCAGAGTTAGAAAAGGTTAAATTTCAGTTGAAGAAAATGGAGCTAGAAAATATACAAAGGAAAGAGAGAGAGAGAAGAAAGAGACAGAGAAAGAAGAAAATTAAAGGAAAAAGAGAGAGGAGGTTCTTAAATGAGAAAAGGGAAAGAGGGAGAGAATTTGAACTTGAGAAGTTGCGACTTAGTCAGCAAAGTCAAGTTAACAGGTTGGAGATTAAAAGAGAAGACAGTGATACATATAAATATGTGAAAACACTGTCGAATTTCGATGAGAAAGATGTCGATGGTTTTTTTCTTTCATTTGACAAAATGACTAGGCTGATGGAGTGGTCAGAGGACTTGTAGGTAATTCTAGTTCTGACTACACTGGGATACAGAGGTAGTCAGGTATTTGCAGCGCTGTCAGATGAGAGTTCAAGAGATTATGAAGATGCCAAATAGTCTATTTTAAGTGATTATGAATTGTTACCAGAAGCATATAGACAGCGGTTCCGAAACCTAAAGAAATAACCAGGCCAGATATATGTTGATTTCGAACAAATTAAACAAAATTATTTTCATAGCTGGGTGAGGGCCTTAAAAAGGGATAAGACCTATGAGGATCGAAGAGTGATTATTCTTCTGTAGGAGTTGAAAAACTCATTTCTGGAGATGGTAAGAATTCACATGGATGACCAGAAACTTCAGGAAGTGAAAAGAGCAGCACAGAGGGCATATTAATACATGTCGTGCCTTAGACAACGTCTAGCTTCTGGCAGGAATCTGGTCGTGTGAGGGACAGAAATTACGAGAAGTGGAGATCCTACACTTCGAAGCAAAGGGTAGAGAACACAGGTAATTGTTTACTATAAGCTAAAAAAAAAAGAAGCCCAAGAGGGTTGAAAAGAGTTAGAACATCTCACTGTGGCAAAGTGGGCACCTACAGTCACAGTGCCCGTCGTTAAGGTAAGGTACTGTTGGAAAAGATGTGGGAAAAGAAGCTAAGCCACCTGCATTAGGGGGAGTAGTAACAGAAAGCCCAAGAAAAGTGGAGGAGATGCAGGAGAGTGCACAGCCTAGGCAGAGGCTGGGTTTGAAGGTGGTGCCTGATCTCTATAAAAATTCGCCTCTCTGTGTAAAAGTTACTCAGAAAGAAAACCGGGGGAGAAGGGCAAGAAGTTTTCTTTTTGAGAGATACAGGATCTGACGCGTTTCCAATAGTAAGAGCTGAATGTATTCGCACTCTTTCTGACCTGTTAACAGAGACAGTGGTAATTTGTTGGATAGATGGACAGATATTTGGCGTTCCCTATGCAAGATCGGGTTGGAGTACCAACTCGAGACTGGGAAAGTAACTGTGGTAGTGATTGACAGAGCGTCGGTTTTAAGAATCCAGATTATTGTTGTGAACAACTTAGCATGATCCAAGGTGGGAGTGACACCCCTTGTTGCGCACAAGGCCAAGGAAGACCAGGGAACCGAATAGTTAACAGAAAAACATCCTGGTATTTTCCCAGACTATGCAATAATAAGATCCCACTACCATAAGTCACAGCATTATGGTAAAGACAAAGATGAAGGAGTTGCGGTTCAGTTAGCAGAAACCCTGTTTGCAGGAGAAACCAGAACAAGCAGAGGGTCAGGCAGAAGTGTTTAGTCCTGAAAGGCTAATGGACTTTCAACAGAAGGGAGAGACAATAAAACAAAATATATGTTAATGTATCCTCGGAAAGGGAGGCACGGAATATTCCCGAGGGCTATTAGCTGAAAGATAGAATCTTAAGACGAAAATGGAGACTGTGGCAGGTTAGTGCAGAAGCGAAATTGACAGAAGTGCGCCAAATTCTGTTGTCGGTAGCATACAGACAGGACGTTTTACGGGTAGCACATGAATTTCCGGTGGGAGGTCACCTGGGGGTACAAAAGCATTTCTATTGGCATGGAATGCACAAGGACGTGGGTTACATTCGTCACACGTGTCATACATGCCAAATTTGAGAGAAGACACGTGCAGTAGCAAAAACCAACACCTTTGTTGCCAATTCCCACATTTCAATTATCTTTCACGCAGATTGTATAGGTCACATCCCGAGAACTAAAGGTGGGAATCTACCACATTACTGGAGGCGATTCCATTATGGACCATCAAAGCAAAAAAGGATAGTAGAGGATTTAGTAGCTTTCATCACATGGTATGGGCTGTTCAAAGATTCAGTCAGACACAGGGTCTAATTTTGTTGTTGTTGTGTCGCCACACTCTTACAAGATCAAAAGGGCTTCTCTCATTAGAGAGAAGCGACTGGTGGTGATTCTATATAAGGCTCATCAGACCTCAGGCAAGGGAAGAGATTGTAAAGATGAGTCCTTCAGGATGACCTGAATTGAACTCACATCACACTGCTCTATTAACCAACAATCTAACCCCTGGGCTAAACCGATTCCCTGACCTAATATTACTACTCGGCTGTTTAAGGAGGTCATGGATAGCTTCGGTATACAGCACTTTAAATCAAGTGCGTATCATCCTGAATCCCAGAGACCATTAGAAAGGTGGCATCAGACCCTGAATACTGTTAAGAGCATACTGTCAGGATGACCTGAATGTTTGGTATAAAGGTACCCCTTTTGTGTTGTTTGACATTACAGTTGTTCCCAAACGAATCGACTCAGTTTACTCCCTTTGAGTTAATTTTCAGACATGAAGTGAGAGGCACTTTGAAATTAATTAAAGAGAAATTGACAGGACCAAAGTCGAGGATCTCACACTTGGATTACATAACGGAGTTGAGGGAGAGATTAAATCGGTTAGGTGACTAAGCAAAACAGCACTTGCGGAGGGCACAGGAGAGAATGAAACAATCAGGAGAAAAATAAAACTTCGGAATGTGGGCATTTTACCATGGGGATTACGTAGTAGCATTGTTATCAGTGGTGGGAGATCCCACCAAAGACAGGTTTCATGGCCCCTATCAACTTGAGAAAATGTTGAGTCAGGTGAACTATCTCACAATCTTGCCAGATAGGAATAATCTTTATCATGTATGTCATGCACATATGTTGAAATTCTATTATAAAAGAGAGAAGGATCTGGAGAAATAGGTGCTGGTTACTGCTTCATTCCTGCTGAAGGGCCCGAAACGTCGATTCTATTGCTCCCTTGATGCTGCCTGACCAGCTGTGCCGTTCGAGCGCCACACTTTTCGACTCTGACCTCTTTCAGCTGCAGTCCTCACTTTCTCTGAGTTAGTTTTTGCCCCGCAGATTGGGGGATCAAGTCCAGATGTTGTGGAGTTTGATGTACCTCAAAATTCGTGAAATAATGAGGAAGTCCTTGACGAGTGTGTCAAGCTATCTGTCTCAGGAGAAAATTAGGCAATTGAAAGGTTTGTTGCAGCAGTATGAGAACTTATGCAGGGATACCATGGGGACAACTAATGCTATTCAGCATGAGGTAGACGTAGGAAATGCTGTTCTGATAAAAACAACAACGCCCCTACAGGCTTAATCCTTCTAAAGCCAGACAGGTCCAGAAGGAGATAGCTGCAATGCTCAACAAACAGAGTCAGAGCAAGTGGAGTTCATCAATCGTCTAGGTTCCCAAACATGACGGGACTCAACAATTTTGTGTGAACAATCAGAAGATCAATGCCGTCAAAAAAGCAGACTCATACCCAACACCGAGACTGGGGGACTGTATAGAGAAAGTTGGACAGGCCAGTTACATCAACACGTTGGATTTGCTGCGTGGTTATTGGCAGTTAGCGTTATTAGGGAAAGTGAAAGAAATGTCTGCGTTTGTAACCCCAAATGTGTTGTATCAATGATTTAAAGTGATGCCGTTTGGAATGAAGAACGCACCTGCCACATTCCAAAGACTCAAGAACGGAGTTGCGGCTGGGTTAACAAACTGTGCAGTCTATTTGGATGATGTGGTGGTCTTCAGTGAGTCCTGGAAATATCACGTGGTACAGTTGGCAGAGCTCTTTGAATTATTAAGAGAAGCAAAACTGTTAATAAACTTAAAGAAAACTGAATTCGTGAAAGCAGAGATGACGTTCTTGGGACATAAGACCGTTTATGGAAGGTTGACCTTCTTGTAGTTGCAGTTCTCACTTTCTCCAATGTAGTTATTGCCCCATAGTGTGGGGGATCAAGTCCAGATGTTGTGGAGTTTCATGGCCTCACAATTCGTGAAACAATGAGGAAGTCTTGACGGGTACGTCAAACTATCTGTCTCAGGAGAAAATACAGGAGGAAAGACAAAGGACATCGAGGAATTTCCACAACTCACCTCGAAGAAAAAAAGCGCTTCGATTTTGGGACTGAGCAGTTTCTACCAGATGTTTGTTCCAAGCTTCAGAAGCATAATGGCACTATTAACAGATTTGTTGAAGAAGAGCATAAAATTTCAGTAGACAGAACAATGCCAGGAGGCATTTGAAAGCTTAAAAGCAATATTACCCATCACAAAAGCCTTAGCTGCATCAAGATTTTTGAAACCCTTCAAAGTTGCAATCGATGAGAATGACATAGTAGTTGGTGCTATACTGCTACAGGAAGATGATAGTGGAATTGAAATGCCAATTGTTTATTTTGCAACGAACCTTAACTCTCACCAGAGAAAATACTCTATGATTGAAAAAGAATTGTTACGTTTGTTACTGGCCTTATAACATTTTAATGTTTACATCATGATCAATGTATCAGAGACGCTTGTGTACACGGATCACAATCATCCTACATTATTGAAACGATTTATAAACAGGATTGTGAGACTATTTCGTTAGAGTCTTACGTTACATTTTTTAAATTTAAAATCGTTCATGTTGCAGTTCATAAGAGCATGATAACAGATGCTTTATCGTGAATTTAATGGATAACACATTGATGAGATTGAATAAATAACGATGTTTTACATATATATGTGTGTGCAGAAGTTAATGTGTACTTAGATTAATGTCCTATATATGTCATGGTAATGTGGTTAGCCAATAAAGAAAAAGAAGCCACCTTTTCAATATGATATCTTTGTTTCTTAAGCAGGATGTGTTATGATGTTGAAGGTGTGTACTGTACCTTTAAGAAAGTGTGGATGCAAATACCTGGCATGTGACTGACTGCAATATACTGGACAATTTGAAGACGTAACATTTTATCTCTAACTCAGATACTGAATTGTTTTCACAACAATTCCAATTCAACCAATCAGCATAAATTATGCCCCAAGATACCAAAACCCAAGCGGATTTGAATGTTACTGTTTTGACAACATCAAACCAGTGAGACGATCCGATATTTTCGGGTATAAAAAGCAGTCATTTTGGACAGTTAGCCAGGTACGAAGAACACCTACTGCCATCAACAGACTGTCTGCAAACCATCTCTCTGAAAGGTAACTTTTTCACGTGAAACATGTTTGCATGAGAAGACCGAAGATGACCCAGAGGAACCTACAAACAAAGGGAGTTCGACACCCGAAAGTGACAACTGGTTTTTGAAAATTGATGCGCTGTATATTTAATACGGGCTTTATTGGATCAGCATATTACTATAGAGTAGGGCTAAGATAACAATTCTTAAGAGAAAGAAAGTTTACAGTTGCATAAGCTGTGGTTTAATGTTCTTTTGTGGAGTTAAAGAATAAATTTATGTTTTCTCTTCAAATAGAAAATATTAAATTTAGTAGTTCTCTGTCACTCATACGTTATCAGATTGCAAGGCATGGTGAGCTTTTCTGTGTGTTTGGTTTAATTAGCAGAAGATTTTAACCCATGTCGTAACACAGTGCCCTCGGGTCCTAGTCTTTCCTGTCAAGAGAAATATCTTCCCAATATCTACGCTGTCCAGGCCATCCAGTATTCTGTATGTTTCAATTAGATTTCCGCCCATCCTTCTCAACTCGATCCATATAGACACGGAGTCCACAAGCATTTTCATATGTTATGCTTTTCAATCATGGGACCATGCTGGGGAACCACATCTGAATGTGCTCCAGGGTCGGTACATTCTTCCACAGATATGGGGCCCAAAGCTGCTTACAGTAAAGGTGGTCAGAGCAGCACTTTATACAGCTTGAGAAGTACATCCCTGCATTTATGTTCTAGTCCTCTCATAATGAATGTCATAATAGCATTTGCCTTCCTGACTACTTACTTATTTTTCATGTCTCATGTCTTCAGAAGTGCAGTTTGCAAGCTGGAGAAGTTAACTTTTTTAGTTTAAAGGTATTCATTTTTTTTTTCTCTAAGCATCAGATACTAAGAAACAAAGGTAAGGTTTTAATATGCTTGTGGATATACTGACTACTGACTCAATCTGTAAGATTACCTTGCGAGAATCCTGGACTAGAACTCTCAAGTCTCCTTGAACTTCAGACTTCTGAATTTTCTCCACATTTAGAAAATAAGCCATACCTGTATTTTTCATAGCAAAGTGTGTAACCTCACACTTTCGCACGTTTTATTCCATCTTCCACTTTTTTGCCCAGTCTCTAAACTTGTCCAAATCCTTCTTCAGCTTCCCTGTCTCCTCAATGTTCTTGTCCCTCTACGTATCTTTGTGTCATCTGCAAACTTAGTCAGATTGCCCTCAGTTCCTTCATCTTGATCTTTAATGTGTAACGTGAAAAGTTCTCTTCCCAATAGTGAACCTCACAGAACAGCACTTATCGCTGGCTGTCATTCTGAGAAGGACCCTTTTATCCCCACTCTCTGCTTTCTGCCAGGCAACCAATCTTCTATTAGTGCTTGCACCGTGCCTCTAACACCATGCGGCTTATATTGCTCAGTCGCCTCTTGTAAGGCACCTTGACAAAGTTTTCTTAAAGTCCACGTAGATAGTACCTATTTATTCACCTTCGAGATTAGAATCACAACTAGCAGTGGCCACAAAACCGTTCCTTGCTGTACACCACTAGTAACTGAACTCCGGGATAAACATTTCCCATTAACCACCACCTTCTGTCGTCTCACAGCTAGCCAATTCTGATCCGAACTGCTGAATCACCCTCAATCCCATACTTCCGGTTTTCTTTTAGCAAAAGCATACCTTGGGTATCCTTATCCATATACACGACAACAATTGTTTTATCCTCACCCACCTGTTTGGTCACCATCTCAAAGAACTCAATAACGTTTGTGAGGCACGACCTACCCTTCACAAAACCGTGTTGACTTCCCCTAATCAACTTCTTCCTTTCAGATGATTATAAATCCAATCTCATATAAAC
Organism: Chiloscyllium plagiosum; assembly: GCF_004010195.1. Lineage (NCBI taxonomy): Eukaryota > Metazoa > Chordata > Chondrichthyes > Orectolobiformes > Hemiscylliidae > Chiloscyllium > Chiloscyllium plagiosum. Next base: position 2,689,229 of record NC_057758.1, read on the forward strand.
GTTTTGAGCACTTTACCTGCAACCGATGTAAGGCTTTTGGTCTAAAATTACAAGGGTTATATCTACTCCCCATCTTAAACAATGGGACATTTCCTATCAACCAGACTTCTGGCACTCGTCCCGTGGTCAATAACGACATAAAAATCAAAGTCAAAGGCTCTGCATTATCATCCATGGCATCCCAGACAATCCCAGGATAAATTCCATCTGGCCCAGGGGACTTACCTATTTTCATACTGACCAGCATTGAGAGACCTGTTCCTTGAAAACGTCAATACCGTCTAATCTAGTAGCCTCAATCTCAGTATTCTCCTCGACAGCATTGTCTTTTTCCAGTGTGAATACTGACAGAAAATAGTCATTTAAAACTTCCCGATTTCCTTAGACTCCAAGCACAAGTTCCCACTACTGTGCTTGGTTGGCCATAATCGTTCTCTAGGAGAGAGTGAGGACTGCAGATGCTGAAGATCAGAATCGAGAGTGTGGTGCTGGAAAAGTGCAGCAGGTCAGGTCGAGGAGCAGGAAAATCGACATTTAGGGAATTAGCTCGAACACACCCAATCCACCTGGACACCCTGTAGTCGCCTGTCACCCGCCCTCGATCTCTTCATTTCTAACATTCCTGATGAAGGGCTTTTTCCTTAAACATTGGTTCACCTGCTCCTCGGATATTGCCTGACCTACTGTGTTTTTCCAGAACCACAATCTCGACCCCAATCTTTCATCAGTCATTCTTGTATTCCTCACATGCCTTTAGAAAGCTTTAGGATTTTGATTAGAATAGATTCCCTACTGTATGGAAACAGGCCCTTCAGCCCAACATCGACCCTCCAAAGACCATTCCCTTAGCCTCTATTACCACTGACTAATGCACCTAATACTATGCACAATTTTGATGGCCCATACACCTGACCTGAACATCATTGGATTGTGTGAGAAAACAGAGAACCCAGAGGAAGCCCATGCAGACTCAGGGAGACGTGCAAACTCTAGACAGACAGTCGCCCGAGGCAAGAATTGAACCCAGGTCCCTGGAGCTGCGCTGTCTATGGTCTTTCCTTGATTCGACCTGCCAACGACGTCTCATGTTCCCTCCTGGCTCTTCTTAGCTCACTCTTTAGGATGAAAAATAAGACATTTTCATTTCACAGATAATCCAAGATATAAGTCACGGGCAGGAAAAAAAAGCTTTTCGCCCAACGTCCAGTCTGTAATTCCAGAAATATGGATTGAGTCATACCATTGGAATTGCAGATTTGAAGATTAATTTTTGAGCACTGAGGTATGGTCAAGTACCTGGCTCAGGATCGGAGTCAACAACTCACAGCGGCTTTAGAAATGAGTACACATTCAGGTCACATGCAAATCTCTTGTTTGTGTTGATGCTATAGGTAGAGAGCTGCAGCTTACTGAGTCTTCACCCTTCGGAGCTATAATGGGAAAGGCTAAGCTTAACTAACTTGATCGACACCTATTACAATCAATTAGCTTCCAACTGCATTGCAACTGGGACTACAAGTAAATGTTGTGCTGTTACGTTGAGGTGAGCAAGGATTAGTGATGACTGTCCTTGAAGTCAGCGTGTCTGCGTCTGGTAGCTGCAGATGAAGAGGCCTTGGGTCTTGTGGAAACTACAGAATATCTTGAAAAGTAGGAAAACTAAAACTGTGTCGCAACCATGAAGGGGAAAGTGACTGTTGCTGGGTGCTAACTCATTTAATTTGTCAGTATGTAAGTTAGCTCGTTGAGCTTGAAGGTGGTGGTATGTCTCGTATCTCTTTTCATAGGTCTTCATTTGTTAAGGCAGGTAATGTCATTTCTGGTTCTTTTAAGTTTTTCAAGGGAACGTAGATAGCCTCTAAATCGATGTGTTCATTGATAGCATTCTAGTTAGAATGCCGTGCCTTTAACAATTAGATTAGATTAGATTAGATTAGATTACTTACAGTGTGGAAACAGGTCCTTCGGCCCAACAAGTCCACACCGCCCCGCCGAAGCGCAACCCACCCATACCCCTACATTTACCACATACCTAACACTACGGGCAATTTAGCATGGCCAATTCACCTGACCTGCACATCTTTGGACTGTGGGAGGAAACCGGAACACCCGGAGGAAACCCACGCAGACACAGGGAGAACGTGCAAACTCCACACAGTCAGTCGCCTGAGGCGGGAATTGAACCCGGGTCTCTGGCGCTGTGAGGCAGCAGTGCTAACCACTGTCTTTGTTTCGCCTGTCCTAGAATGTGTGTGTTACCTAGTATAGTGACGAAACGTCTGAAAACAAACCTTCAAGCTCAGCAAGCTAACTTGTAGACTTACCATCAACCTGAGCTACAAATCTTCTCAGAATCGCTAAATTATTTAATTTGAGATTACATGTCGCATCAGAGTTTGCAATCGTTCCTGATTCCAACACGAAATTCCCATTTGTCCTGATCCCATCACAGCATAATAATACAACATAGAAAATAGAACAATACAATGCTGCACAGGCCTCCTCGGCCTTTTATGTTGCATCGGCCTAAGAAATCAAACTGAAGCCCATCTAACCTATTCCATTCCATTGTAATCCATATATTTGTACGATGACTGTTTAATTGCCCTTAAAGTTGGCGAGGCTATGATTGTTGTAGACCGGGCATTCCATACCCTGAACATACCTCTGATTCCTATCCTACATCAATTACCACTCAGTGTAAAGCTGTGTCCCCTCGTGCTAGACTTCATGATTCAAAGGAAAAAGGCTCTCACTATTTAATCTTCTGATCATCTTGTGTTCTTCTATTAAGTCACCTCTTAACCTTCATCCCTCGAGTAAAAACAGCATTAAGTCCCTCAGTCTTTACTCATAAGACCTTCCCTCCATATCATGCAACATCCTGGTAAATCTCCTCTCTACCCTTTCCAATGCGTCCACATCCTTCCTGTAATGCAGCAACCAGAACTGTACACAAAACTCCAAGTGCAGCTGAACCAAGGTTTTGTACAGCTGCAACATGACTTCATTGCTCCGAAACGCAATCCTTCTACCCAATAAAAGCTAACACATCGTACACCGTCTTAACCACTCTGACAACCTAGGTGGCAACTTGCAGTGATCTTTGCACGTGGACACCGAGATCTGCCCACTCATCCGCACTACCAGGAATTATCCCAGTACTCTACATTGCTGTTGCTCCATCCAAAGCGAATGACCTCACACGTTTCCGCATTAAACTCCATTTGCCATTTCTCAAACCAGCTCTGTAGCTTATCGATATCCTTTTGTAATCTGTGACATTTTTCTGCACTGTCCACAACTCCACTGACTTTAGTGCCATCCGCAAATTTACTAATGCATCTTTGTACGCGCTTATCCAAGTCATTGAGAAAGATGACAAAAATCAGTGGCCCCAAAACTGATCCTTGCTGTACACCACCAGTAACCCTCAGCCCCATCCCTCTGTATTTTCTGCTATAGGCGACCGTGGGGAAACTTATCAATTGCTTTATTGAAATCTGTATAAACCACATAAGCCACTTTGTCTTCATCATCTATAATTTCCAGGGTTGCCTCTAAACCCCTTCTTAAACAAGGGAACAACATTTGTAACCGCTAGTCTGCTGGCATTTCCCTTTAGACAGTGACAACGTGAAGATCAAAGCCAAAGGTTCGGCAATCTCCTTATTAGCTTCCCAGAGAATTCTATGATAAATCCTATCTGGCCTAGGAAATTTACCTATTTTCACACTTTCCAGAATTGCTGACAGTTCCTCCTTATGAACCTTAATCCTGCCCAGTCTAATAGAGTATATTCAGTACTGTATTCTCCTGGATAATGTTGTCTTTTTCCTGTGTCAATATTGACAAAACAAAATTCATTTCGCGCCTCTCTATCTCTTCAGCCTCCACCAGCAATTGCCCATTACTGTCCCTGACAGGTCCTAATCATACTCTAGTCTTTCTTTTATTCGGGATACACTGAAAGAACGTTTTATGGTTTTCCTTGATCCTACCTGCCAAGACTTCTCATCTCCCCCCGCTCTTCTTAGCTCTCTCTTTACGTCCTTCCTGGCTAAGCTGTAACACTCAAGCGCCCCAGCTGAGCCTCCAAGTCTCATCTTTAGACACGCCTCCTTCTGCCTCTTGACAAGAGTTGCAGGTACTACAGTAAACCACAGCTCCCTCGCTCGACCACTTCCTCCCTGCCTGACAGGCACATACTTATCAAGGACACACAGTAGCTGTTCCTTGAACAAACCACATTTCAATTGTGCTCATTCCCTGCAGTTTCCTTTCCCATCCTATGCATCCTAAATCATGCCTACTCGCATCATAATTGCCTTTCCCCCAGCTATAACTTTTGTCCTGCATTATATACCTATCCATTTCCATCACTCAAGTAAACTTAACCAAATTGTCGTCATTATCACTAAAGTGCTTACCTACTTCCAAATCTAACAACTGGCCCGGTTCATTGCGCAGTACCAAATCCAGTGCGGCATCGCCCCTTGCTGGCCTGTCTATATAATGTGTCAGGAAACCTTCTTGCACACATTCGACAAAAAACGACCTTTCTAAAGTCCTCGAACTGCAGCGTTTCCAGTAAATATTAGGAAAGTTAAAGACCCCCACAGCAATTAACCTGATAATTCTATCCAGAATTATCTCTGCTAACATTTTCTCTACATCTCAGGAATTTTCGGAGGCCTACAGAAAACATCTAACAGGGTGACCTCTCCTTTCCTGTTTCTCATCTCAGCCCATACGGCCTCATTGGACGAGTCCACATCAAATATCATTTCTGCCTCCGCATTACTGTCCCTGACGAACAATGCCGCACCTCCCACTCTTTTCCCAAATTCACTGTTCTTACTGAAAAATCTAATCCCCAGAACGTGCAGCAATCATTCCCGTCCCTGTTTTATCCATGTCTCCGAAGTAGCCACAACATCGAGGTCCCAGGTATTAACCCATGCTGCAAGTTCTACTACCTTATTCTGCATGCTACTGGCGTTGAAGTAGACACACTTCAAATCACCGTCTGCCTGCTGGTCCACTCCTGCGACCTTGAAACCCTATTCATGACATCTACAATTCCGGTTTTCATTTTGGAAGAAAAAGCGCTAGATAATCTAACCTAAAGTTGTAAATATATATTGAACTTGATCGCACTATCTGACCTCAGGAAATTTAATGCAATGCATTATCAGCGTGTATCGGAATGATATTGTGGATTTAATGTTTCAAATGAACAGGGTCATGTGACTTGTTCTGAAATCTGCTTGCTCTGCAGTTGAATGATAACAGATCAAAAGAAGGCGCAGATTGTTTCACTGAGAAGATCTGGCTTGGCATTTACTGTACATTTAGAGACAGTGGCAAGAATTCTGAGTTCACAGTGAGTGAGATCTCTAAATACCAGAAAGGTGTCAAAGTTACCAAATTGTAAATGACCCGTTCCCTGCTAAAGGCAAAGAGAGCTGAGGTCACGAAGAGCATTTCTAAGTGTATGTGAACTTAATGTTTGATGCCGCAATGCAGAAGAGGGCAGAGAAAGTCAGATTTGAGATCATGTTTTGACTTCCATTTACATCAATGGCTGCCAAAAATACAGGTTCTCTGCCCTTCACGGAAAACAAAATATGCGTCCTTTGACAGCTGTTACCGCAGGAATTAGAAGGGAGAGTCTTCCTACTTGAACAGCTACATCATGCAGTCTTCAGAGGACTTTCCTGGCATGACTGTGGGGGAAAATGTATCCTTGTAACAGGTTTCACATTTGGTAACTGATGCTTCGAGGAACTTAACCAGGAGATGGTTCAAACTCCGTACTGGCTCCAGATGCTACATGCCTGCTAGGATCCTCCCTCAACATATTGAACCTTTGAAGAGAACGTCCTCGTCAGTTGTTTCAAAGCGTAGGCATTTAAGCTTGAACAACAGACAACATGAGGAATGTAGCAATTTAACTCAATAAAAAGTTGTCTTAGTTCGAGGCATTCAGAAGCCTTTAATGATATATTTGTTTCGCGCGCAAGAGGAGGGCACGTGGAAACTGTTTCGCGGGCAGAAGAAGGTCACATGGGGTCAGACATCCGGGAACGCGAGAAGGCGGAGAATGGAGTCAGATCAACAGCCAATCAGAAGACAATCCCACCTCAGTGATTGCATGACGTTCTGTACTGTATAAAGGACTGGGTCAGGAACAGGAATAGGTCGGGCTTCGTGAACTGACACACTTTGCTGTTTGTCAGGGACGGGAAGACCTAGACCCAGAGCTCTGTATACTTTATCCACTTACTGCTAAAATAAACTAAGTGTTTGAGACCGAATATCTTCTTCTATTGCTTCATTGAAAGATCACGCAGGACTCGGCTCACACAGAGAGGAAAGTAAGCTGGTAGATTGAGCCCAAGTCCAACAATTTGGTGAGCCTGACGTGATGAAGACGGAAAAGTGACAGAAAAGAGAGAAAAATAGAAACAACGGACAACTGACATCTGATGACAACAACAAGCGGCCGCATAAAAAGGTGAGCAGACACCTGTTTATATCCAAGTTCTGCGATTGGAGATACCAAATTGATTGTTGTCATTATACTGCAACTGTCCTAGTAATAGTAAGTGGATAAAGTATTGATATAATATGTATGGGTTTAAAGTCCCATGGGGTTAGAGTCCCCATAAAAGCACCAAGGTACGTAAGCGTGAGGAGGTTTAAAGTCCATTGAGCAGGATCTCATAAAAGCAACGCTCACAAATTTTGGTTTATGATTGATGAGTTGTAAGTTTTAAAATTAATTTGGGGAGCGTACGGAGGGTGGCAGAAAAGCCAGTAGTGTCTTGAAGACAAAGACGGTGGTGTCTCAACGAGAGAGAGTCAGTGGAAACCTAACGGTGACAACGAAACTGCTGATAAATCTCGCTGAAAGGGTCAGTTGCTCGGGTGTACTCCATACAAACTGACTGGCCACCGGATTTGTCTCTGATTGGGTTGGTTGCTCGGTTATATTACATCCAAACCAACTGACTACGGGAAGGGATTATTAAAAAAAAACACATAAAATGGAAGGGGAATTTGATAGAGAGTGTGAAGAATACGGAGGATGTTCTTCCAACTTAATGTTGCCCGTAAAACATCAGTGGGGTAAAGCCAGAAGTCAGTTAGTCAGTGGGCTCGCAAAGAACAAACAAAAAACAATGATGGAGAAATATGACAAGGTTTGGGAAGAATTACAAAAACAGGGCAAAGTCCCTAAAGATGAGGAGAGGAAGAAATTGTCGCTATACTTAGGAAAAGCAGAAGATCAAGCTAAACTAGAAGAGAAGAGCACATGAAGGGAAAAAAAGGGTCAATATTGCTTAGACGAAAGTGGTCGAAAGAAGGTGAGGAGAAAGAAGAGAGGAGGATTCATCTGCACAACATGACGTTGGCCTGTGTATCGGTAGAGATATCTCAAAAAAAAGTCGACCGTCCCTCTAAAACAGAACAGGCAAAAGAGACAGAAAAGCCAAAAGCATCCGTACCTTTTTATCCTAAACTGCCTGGGGTACAAGTACCGCCCCCATATCCTGTAGCACAAATGCCAATCATGTATGTTCAGGATGGGGTGCTAGATGTGCGAGATGTAGGAACAAGAGAGGTCGAAGCAGAAAAAGAGAGATTAGCAGAAGCAGTAGAAGAGAGCATCAGAAAGGTAGAAAAACTAACACGAGAAGCTGAACAGAGAGTTAAGGAAGCGGAGGAAGCAAGCACGGTGATAATGACGCACAGCAGAAACAAAGAACAGCCAAAACAGGGGAGACATTCATTAGTGGAAGAGCCAGATGCTCACTCGACACCGTATAGTGTTGAGAGCGAAAGGAGGGGAAGATTATGTAGCTCAGGTCAGTTACTAGATGATGGGTTCTCAGACAGAAAAAGGAGAAATTTGAGGGAAGAAAGAGACAGAGAGAAATTGGATGAGGAGGCAGCTCAAAATAGTACAGAAATTGAGGACGAAGAATCCCTGACAGATGATGACCCCACACCTACCCCGTCACTTTGACAGGCTCACTCATAATGCATACGGAACACGGCCCTCCACTGAAGTCCCTACCTGAAACAAGATATAACCTGCGTCAAAGAGACACATTACGACAACCCACAAAGTATCAGCACCACCAAATGCCATTAATTTACAGAGGCTCCTATATGGGGGATGTTTATCAGCCCTTCACATTTACTGACATGAACTGCATCCTGGATAAAATGCCCCCACCCACGGAGGGAGGTCGGCCCTGGATGACTAAATTTTGCCAATATACACTAGGCCACAAGTTAGCTATGAGCGACTGGAGAGCATTGTTGGGCAAGCAATTGAGTATGTGGGAAATACAGCAGATTGAAGCTTCTGCGGGGACCATCTCACTACCTGATTCAGACCCATTCACGCAGCATGCCACCTGTGTGGGAAGGGCAATGAGGGATAGATTTCCGATTCCACCGGGAGCGATGCACTCACTCACCTTCACAATGAAGGAGGGTGAGGATATGCCTGCCTTTTTGGCCAGATGTAAGGGCACGTGGACAGAGACAGTGGGGAGTCATCCAGGGTCGGGTCAGCTACAGACCACGTTATTTAGAAATGCCGTTATGGCAGGGATGCCTAAGGAAGTAAAAGAGGCAATGGAGAGTAATCCCGACATCCCAAGTTGTTCTACTAAACAGTGGGAAAACACTTGACGCACCACATGAAGCGCCACAGGACAAAACAGGATGAAGATAAACAGAGCAACGAGTCAGCTCAAGTGCAGTTGCTGAAGTTACAGCTCGATGAGGCTAGAAGGAAGGCTAATGATACAAAGAAGGCCTCCCAAAAGACGACTAATCAGATGGTTCAGCAGCCGTCGCCACAAAACAACCTGCCGAGTATAGACCCAACACCTGATTGGATGCCACACCATCCCCACTATGGGAGCAGGCCCATAGGCGTAGCAGGAGGAATGCGTGGTAGAGGAAGGGGCCGTGGAGGACTCAGAGGTCAGCCACCCAACACCTGTTTTGAATGTGGCCAACCCGGGCATTGGAGAATAAATTGTCCTCTGCTGTGGGAACCCCAGGGAGGCCAGGGATCGATCCGAGGACAGTATGTCCGCTCAAGTCAGCCCGCTTTTCAACAGGCTGTCCAGCCTTACCAAGCCCCCAATGCAGCTGCTGCCCCGGTGCAAGGTCAGTACCCCCAAACCATGCCGGAAGGGCAGGGGTACGAATATTCAATGGGCCCGAGGACTCAGGGACATGCGGGGTTGGCATTATCCTACATGCAAATGAGGGTAATGGACAAGAATCTGTCTTTTTTTGTTGACACGGGTACAAGATTTTCTATCATCACCTGTGACATCCTTGGTCAAACATGTCATCCTTCAGCGTCCAGTTAGTAGGGTTCTCGGGTAAACCAGAAAATCAGCCTTTGACATCGCCACTGATCACATCAGTGGCCGTACAGACCTTTCGTCACCGGTACATTTCATCACCTGCGTGCCCTGTCAATCTGATGGACCACGACTTGCTGGTGTGATGCGGGGCCTTGGTTCTGTGTAGACCAGACGGACTGGTAGTGACCTTTCCGAATGGCTACTCTGTCAACTGTTCCATGACAATGATTCACTCTGGATCCCAAATGATGCTATCAGCGGATACATCACCAACGGCAGAAGGGCAGTGGGCAGATATATACTGGGGACTCCTAGAACCCGAAAGCAGGCAGAACAACGGCACACAGTCTCTATACAACCAATGGCGACTCTGGGTTCAGATGCTGCATCCCTATGCTCCTCCTGCAGATCCCCTCCATGTTACCCTATATTATGATAGAGATGACAATGAAATCTATCAGCATGCATTCTATCAGCACCTAGAAGGGACTCAATGGGATATTTCCTCCAGTTGCATTCTGCTAGGAAAAGAAGGTGTGGCGGATGTTGTTGAACTAACTGCAGAACATTTGGAATGGTATGAGATGTCTGAAGAAGCTATACCTCATGTCACATTGGCCGTGCATGCTAAACATCAGGCCAAAGATCTGGGACCTATGTCCAAACGTTTGATGGCGCTAACTGATTGGGTTTGGACTCAGCTACCCAGTTTACAACATTCACCATTATAGGAAGCCTACAGAATTATGCACAGGACAACTGACAAGGTACTGCTGGAACATAGGCAGATTGAAAGGTTTCACGGCAGGGAAAAAACAGACTATCTACAGGCTGCAGCGATGCTTGCCACTCTACCAGATACCTTGTGGTCAGCAGGTCCAACGGAGGTTGGTCACTGCAAACACGTTACACCAATCACATTCGATTTAATTGACCACACTCCGATTTGGCAGAGATAATACTCACACAAACCAGAGGCTGAAGCCGGCATTGCCGAAACAATCGAAGGATTGTTCGCAGCAGGGGTGCTAGAACCCTCCCAGTCGGCCTGGAACACTCCTATCTTACCTGTAGAGAAGCAGAATACAGGTAAATATAGGATGGCGCATGATCTTAGACGGATCAAGTGTTGTCTCCACTCCAACAGTTCCAGTGCCAAAACCATACACTGTGATGTCTGTGCATAAGTGGTTCTTATGCACAGACATAAGTGACCCCTGACCATAAGTGGTTCTCGTGCATTGATCTGGCCAACGCATTCTTCTGTTTACCCCTAGCTGATCATTTGAGGGACACTTTCTCGTTCACCTACAAAGGCCAACAACTACGTTACACAAGGTTCCCTCAAGGGTTTATTTTGTCACCAGGTATTTTCAATCAGGTACTAAAACGGCAGCTGGAGGACCTTACACTCCCAAAGGGGGTGATACTGATCCAGTATGTGGATGACATTCTTCTGGCGTCATCCGATCATGTTTCTTGTCTGGCAACCACAAAGTCGTTGCTGATTCATCTGTATAACGTCGGTTTCAAAGTCTCACGGGCTAAATTGCAATGCTGCAGACAAACGGTGTCTTTTCTGGGTAGAGTTATTTTCGCTAAAGGAACAGGTGGGTCTCCGTCCCTCCATTCTGCATCATACCAAACCAGTCATTGTAAAAGACATGCTCTCATTTCTTGGGTTGGTAGGATACAGCAGACAATTCGTTGCATCATATGGGGAGCTCACTTTCCCTCTGAGGGCCATGGTAAATGAGCAAGGCTGAGAAATTTGTCGGCCCATTTGCAGTGGAACACGGCGGCAGACGAAAGTTTCATATGTCTCAAACAGGCCCTAAAGCGGGCTGCTGATTTAGTTGTCCCGGATTACAAAGAGCCATTTTTCCTCAATATTTCTGAAAAATCACACACAATAAATGGTGTTCTTTTTCAGAAAAAAAGCGGGAGGCAGGCAGGTGCTGATATATGTAAGTGTTACCCTTGACCCAACAGAGGACAGACACCCGCCATGTACAAGACATGCAGCAGGGGTAGCAAAGATTCTCCAAAAGGTAGCACATATAGTCATGGACCATTCACTAACGGTACTGACGACACATAGTATAGTGACCTATGTGAACTCAACAGCCTTCACAATGACGTCACTGCGGCAAACCAGGTTAGAGAAAATCTTGAATGCACCACATATAACTTTCACACACGAAGGAATCAACATGGCTGACAACATGGGAGAAGGAGAACCACACATGTGTGAGGAAAGGGTACAGAAAGACGTCAAAGTCAGGGCAGACTTAGGCAATTCCACTAGTAGACCCAGAAGAAGTGCTGTTCACAGATGATTGCTGTTACAGACATCCAACTGAGGGACTAAAAGCAGCCTATGCCGTGGTGCAACAGACAAGTGAGAAATTTGAGGAAGTGTTGATAGGAAAAGTGACAGGCAAAGAATCAACCCAGTTGGCTGAACTACAGGCGATGATAGCTGCGTTAGAATGGTCAGAGGGAAAAAGGCTAAACATCTGCACCGACTCTGCAAATGTGGTAGGGGCTATACAGGTAGAACTCAGTCAATGGATCAGAGCAGGATTCTTAATAGCACCAAAAAACCCAATTAAACATGAAAAAGATATGAAAAGATTAGCGGTGGCCCTAATGAAACCTGCAGAAGTGACAGTGGTCAAGTGTAGAGGACATGATAAAGCGAAGGGCAATCAGGATACATGATACAGTAGTAGCGAAGGGCAATCAGGAAGCAGACTCAGCAGCAAAGAAAGCAGCAGGGTATACAGCACAGTACATGATGATGCAAACAGAGAAAACAGTGTATGACCTGCTGCCCACCTGCGATACAAATATGTTAATAAATGAGCAGCAGAAAGCCTCTCCTCATGAACTGACAGTATGGAGAGAGAGAGGGGCCACAGAGTCAGAAGGGATTTGGAGGTCACCGGACGTAGACCAGTGTTACCCCCAGGTTTGATGGCTTCCATGCTCCATGAAGCTCATGGGCTCACACATTGTGGAAAAACACAGCTGCAGAGGTATCTGACACATTGGTTGCATCCGTTCTTGCCAGCAATGATTGCAAATTACATCAGAGAATGTAGAACGTGTACAGAATACAATGTGAGAGCAACAGTGAAACGACACGAGGGAAAATTCCCTCTCCCAAGAATGCCATTTCAGGAAATAGTGCTTAACTACACTGACATGATAGAGAGAGTAAATGGATACCGGTACCTTTTGGTAGCAGTGGATGTATACACTGGTTGGCCAGAAGCGATACCTGCGAAAAAGGAAGACGCAAAAACAGTGATCAAATTCTTGATACACCAATACATTCCAATGCATGGGTTTCCAAAGAGAGTCAGGTCAGATAATGGCACACATTTCAAGAACAAAGACCTGCAAGAAGTTGAAGCAGCTTTAGGACTGAAACATGCGTTTGGAACAGTGTACCATCCTCAGTCACAGGGAAAAGTGGAAAGAATGAATCAGTCCATAAAAGGAAAAATAGGAAAAGTGTGTGCACAAACAAAGTTAAGCTGGGTGGATGTCCTACCCTTAGCTTTAATGTCCATTAGAAGCTCAGTAAACTCTATCACAGGGTTCACTCCGTACGAGCTAACAACAGGGCAGCAGGTCCCGGGACCGGGAGCTGGAATACAGATGTTAGAGGAAGGAGGAGCCTCTCTAAGGTCCAAACCTTAGGTACAGACACTAACAGCTTTGGTGTCAGCTATCTCCAAACAGGTTGGATTGGCAAAGGGGGACCTACAGAGCCAGGCGCCATCTACTACAAACTGGATGGTGGAGAGGACATCTGATGCGGTCAGACTACAGGGGAAAGGAGAAAGCTGGTACCATTGGAGCCAGTGTGCAGCCACGGAACCGCCAACGAGAACTCTAGAACAAATAAGAACAGAAAGAGAGTAGAAGGGTCTAAACTTTTAACTTTTGCAGGAAGAGGGTTCTGGAAAAAGGGGGAGAGATTCTAAAAATCTTCAAGGAAAGGTTTTTCTGGAGAGCATAAGAGAGGACAGGACCGAAACACAAAAAGATTTCGTTTAAAACATACAGGAAATTTGTGTAAAGAACATAATGTTCATCTCTGTAAGAAGCCCACACTACCCTAGGCTGTTGTGGTTGGGAGTGTTTGCTATTATTTCATGTATAATTGTTATGCCGCTGTTAATAGGGGTAGGAACCACGAGGGACAATCACACCGGCGAGGGAACAAGTCCCAGGAACAAAAGATCAACTGGACAAGAGGCGGACAAATGTTTACGGGAGGCGGGGAGCTGGGTACACATCAGACATGATAAAAAGCGTGGTACAAAATGCCAGTTTGACTTATGCAAAGTAATTGACTGTGGCCAAGATACAGGGAGCTGGAGGGGGTATGATGTATATCTTTGCATCGACGCCATTTACTATGACCCATGCCCGTCGTGGGATCATGTATTAATATGGACTGGAGTACAATGGACACCCAAGAAGTCGTCACCCTCAAAAGTAGATGGAAAGTTCGAGACCATGTGAGCCTGACTAAGGGGCAACTCGATCATTCCTCAGAGCTAAAAAAATCCACTCTTGTTAACCCTGACAAGATTCCACATTAACCCTGGTCCCAAAGAGGTACAGATTTACTGTGGGATTGATGACAGAAGCTTTTATTTTGTAATTGGTGTAGATCAATCAGGAGTGGATACCATGGGACTAGTGAAGGTAACCTTAGTGGACCCTCCTACGAACCAGCCACAAACTGAAAACACAACAAGCATGGTGGTAGAACCAAGTTCAGGAGTCGTGGTAATAGACCACAACAACCTCACGAGAAGGGACATTATTAAATTAGCCACCGGGTACGGGGATAAGAACCTATGGCTGGACTGGATGACAGCGACCGCAATCTCAATGAATATGAGTAATTGCGTCGCGTGTTCCTTGGCCAGGCCAACCTTATTTACTACCCTAGCCCCATTGTTCCCTAATATAGACCCGTCAGGATTTCACTGCATGATGGCACTCACCATGCAGGCGAACCCTCCAAATTGTACCACCTTAAGTGCTATTTTCCCACCTGTAAAGAATTCCATGTTACCTCCAGTGTTTACCCCAAGGGCTAACAATTACATTTGTTTCGCTCAAAGTTCTAATACAATCTTGGGAGACATGCCCGCTGACTGGTGTCAGGACACGATTGGTGTAACCGGCTAGCAGAATGCTAGCACAATGGTTTGGGCCAGAGCTGATTTTTTTTGGTATTGTGGAGATAGAACACTGTATGTTAGTCTACCTCCAGATTGGTCTGGAACGTGTGCAATTGTCAGGCTAGGGTTACCCTTATTCCTCTTAGGAGAACGACAACAGGGAATAAATCTGCATGCACTAAAATGCAGGGATTTGTTTGATGTCACTTCTGGCTCAACCACTTACATAGATGCAATAGGTGTTTCCCGCGGTGTACCTGATGAATATAAATTGGCAGACCAGGTAGCAGCAGGATTTGAGAATCTCCAAATTATCGGTGTTCTATTCCCAGTTGCGCTGAATACAAACGTCGACCGAATTAACTATGTACATTACAATGTACTCAGGCTAGCGAATAGAACTAGAGACGTGGTGGCGGGACTCTCTGAACAACTGGCAGCGACCTCATTGATGACAGTACAAAATAGAATGGCCTTAGATATGTTGTTAGCAGAAAAGGGGGAAGTGTGCTCTATGTTCGGAGATCAATGTTGTACGTTCATCCCCAACAATACAGCATCTGATGACTCGGTAACCAGAGCCCTGGAAGGACTAAGAACCTTGTCTCAAGAAATGCATGAACATTCAGGTATTGACAACCCTCTAGGAGGCATTTTCGACTCATGGTTTGGGAAATGGAAAGGATTGATTGTGTCTGTGTTTATGTCCCTCGATGGTATGATGACTGCGTTAGTGTTGTGTGGATGTTGTTGTATTCCCTGTATTAGATCTCTGTTGAACAGGGTAATCATCACAGTAATTGAAGGGAAGGCTCCCCCGCCCTACCAGATGTCACAGATGGAAACGGAAACCATGGCTCTGGCAGGAATGAAGACTATGCATCGGAGAACGAATGTGATGTATAAAACTGGTTTGTTAGTCTCATTTTCATGAGACCAAAGGGGGGACTTGTATCTATATGGCTTAGTTCGAGGCATTCAGAAGCCTTTAATGAGATATTTGTTTTGCGCGCAAGAGGAGGACACGTGGAAACTGTTTTGCGGGCAGAAGGAGGTCACATGGGGTCAGACATCCGGGAACGCGAGAAGGCGGAGAATGGAGTCAGATCAACAGCTAATCAGAAGACAATCCCACCTCAGTGATTGCATGACGTTCTGTACTGTATAAAAGACTGGGTCAGGAACACGAATAGGTCGGGCTTCGTGAACTGACACACTTTGCTGTTTGTCAGGGACGGGAAGACGTAGACCCAGAGCTCTGTATACTTTATCCACTTACTGCTAAAATAAACTAAGTGTCTGAGACCGAATATCTTCTCCTATTGCTTCATTGAAAGAACACGCAGGACTCGGCTCACACATAGAGGAAAGTAAGCTGGTAGATTGAGCCCAAGTCCAACAAGATACACAGCATGGAAACAGAACCTTATGTCCAACTCGTCCATGCCAACTCGGTGTCTTAGATAAATCTCGTCCCATTTGCCAGCATTTGGCTCATACGCCTCTAAACCATTCATATTCACGTATCCATCCAGATTTATTTTAAATGTTGTGATTGTGCCATCCATACAGATGAGATGGATAGCGGATTACACTGATAAGGAGAGAAAAGTAATGGAGACGTGGTTCAAAGTAATGGCTGTAGAGGGTTGATATTGGAGATTGTATTGGTCTTCACTCAAGCTGGTGATATCACACAGTATTGGATGGAGAAGAAACAGTCCAGTACAAGTTCCCGACTGAGACAGCCATGCCATTTCTTTCCGCATTTTGTTATGTAAGACAAATTGCTTTACCCATTAAAACTCATCTATCACTGCTAATTACTTCAGCCCTTTGACTCAGCATTGAGGGGGAAGATTGTTCACAGCACTCCACCCCAACCATAAGCAACCACTGGCTGGGTACCAAAACACACAACAGGAGGAGCGTAAACGACCTAAACCATTTGGCCTAACGTAACTTCAAAGTGAGTAAATGAAGGAGTATTGACAGCACATGATTGAAAGACTCTCTGTTTCCTTAGAGCCAGATGCTGCCTGTGTAGGAAACCAGACACCTCCAAGAAATGTCGCTATCAGGAAAGGAACACAGTTAAGTCATTTCACCCATTATGTCTCCTCCACAATTTGCTCATGATTGATATGTTTTGCTAACGCATTCTTCTCCCTTCTCCCCGGACATTAACATTACATCTACAGACATCCACTCCCTCTGTCCCCTGCTTTCTGTTGCAACAGTAAGCAATATCGATAGGTCGATTTCTCTCCCTCTTTCCATCTCTCTCGTTTTCTTTCTCTCTCTTCTTATTCCTTTTTGACTGTTTTCCTTTGTTTTCACTCTGTTTCCTAGTTCTCGCTCTTCCTCTCTCTCTCATTAATCTCTGTCTACTCTGTCTCTCCCTTGCTCTCTTCTTCTCTCTTGCTTCTGTCTTCTATCTCGCTGTCTCTGTCTCTCTGTTACCCTTCTCTTTCTGATTCATTTTGCTACTCTTTCTTTCTTTGTATTCTTTTTTGTCTTTCCATCTTCGTGCTGTCTCTCTGCCTCTCTCCCTCTCCCTTCTCTCTCTCTTCCTCACTGTGTCTTCGATGTATCTCACTCAGTCTGCACATTGCCTAGTGACTCTCAGGGAGATATCTACACACCAACTGGTGTCTCTCAGTTCCACCTCTCTCTCTCTCTCTGACACACACACACACACACACAGAGACATCTATACACTGGCTGTTGTCCCTCAGCCCCTTCTCTCTCTGTCACGGTGATATCTCTCAGTCCTGTCACACTCTCTGAGTGAGATTTCTGTAAACTGACTGTTGTCTCCCAGTCACTTCTCTTTGTCTCTCAGGGATATGTTTGTACACTGACTGCTTTCTCTGAGTTCCTCCCTCCCGCCTCTCTCAGGGTAATATTTCTATGCTAACCTGTCTCTCTCATTTTCCTTTCCCCCAGGGAGATGCCTGCACACTGAATTATGTCTTTCAGTCCTTACTCTTACACTGATTGTTGTCTCCCCGTCCAGTCTGTTTAACAGGGAAGTATGTGTTCACTGACTGGGGTCTGTCAATCCTGTCTCTCTTTCACTCACTGGTAAGAGAGCGGCACGGTGGCACAGTGGTTAGCACTGCTGCCTCACAGCACCAGAAACCCGGGTTCAATTCCTGACTCAGGCGACTGACTGTGTGGAGTTTGTACATTCTCCCCGTGTCTGCGTGGGTTTCCTCTGGGTGCTCCGGTTTCCTCCCACAGTCCAAAGATGTGCAGGTTAGGTGAATTGGCCATGCTAAATTGCCCATAGTGTTAGGTGATGGGGTAAATGTAGGGGTATGGGTCAGTTGCGCTTCGGTGGGTCGGTGTGGACTTGTGGGGCCGAAGGACCTGTTTCCACACTGTAAGTAATCTCATCTAATGTAAGTAATCTAATCTAATCTAAAATATAAGTATCTCGCAGTCCACTGCCTGCACACTGACTGGCATCTCTGAGATCTCTGTCTCTTTGCTTGATTGTTATTGAATTTACGTTCCACAATCTGCCATAGCGAGATTCAGACCATGGTTACCAGAATTTGACCAGGTTTCTGGATGCATAGTCTCGTGATAATACAACTAGGCTATTGCCTCCCTTTGTCAATCAGTGACTGAAGATAACCCCCAGGATACAGCAAGTTTTTAGGAAGGCTAATGCAGTGTTAGCTTTTACCACATAATTATTTGAGTTCAGGAGTAGTGGGGTCTTGCTTCGATTGTATAGGAGATTGGTTAGATTTCTATTGAAGCACAGTGAGGACATTTCAACCAGTACCTTGGGAAAGGTAATAGGGACTGTGAGATGAATGTGTGTGCATGTGTGATAGAGAATGTTGGTGTGTGCACCTATCTTTAAATTCATAATTTACAAGATTTGCGCAAATGACAGCCACGTGTGTTCGAAATATATTTTTATTGACATTTCTGTAAATCTCTTTTTAAGTCGTATTTGCCTTCACAATATCAATTTACAACTTAAAGCTGTAACTTAAACAATTTAATGCTTAACTTAGAATAAATTACATTGCAAAAATATAACGGACAAACCCTTCATATAAATAAGCATAATTTTAAACAAAGATAGAAAACAGAGTTATTTAAATATTACAAATATATTCTCAGTGTCTACAACGTAAGAAATGTTAAACCCTTTGACATTTCCAGCCTCAACTCTACCTCGAACGTTTGAAAGAGGAATTTGCGATGTAAACATGAATTGAATATGTTGGTGTTGGATTGGGGTGGACAAAGTTACACAACACAGGTTATAGCCAACAGGTTTATTTGAAACCATTAACTTTCAAAGCGCTCTTCTTCATCAGGTAGACGATCAAGCTTTAAACTATAACCTCGTGTTTTTTTTTAATTTTTAACTTTGTAAACTCGTCACGATTGGCAGCTGCACCAGATGGTCAGCGGGTGGGATTGCAGTGCGACGAGTTTTCACCCAGCATCGCCATGGAAATGCAGACATGTTTGGGTGCTGACAATGCATGGAAAGCACGGGAATAAGCAACACCTGAGCTGTGAAATCTGTCTATTTCTACTGTTCATTTTCTGTGGCATAGTAGTACAATTGCTATGTTACATTTGGTAAATTGTACCTGTTAAAGTCAGCAACTGCAAATCAACTGTCACAAAGGTAGTGCAAATGCTGGCCAATAGTTGGCCGTCCAGATTGAGGACATTGAACAAGAAGAGAAAACGCACATCCACTCACCCCACCTCACCTACTCCAGTGTTCTGAGTTGGGGGAGAGAGCAATGGGTGGGAGAAATCTGTCCCCATCCCATCAGGCTGGGAACCTGTCCGAGAGAAGTGTGAAATCCCTCAATGTCCGCTTGACCCAGTGGGCATACTCCCTGCAGACAAAGTAGCCCCGTAGCTTCCTCTTGAAGTCAGAGGCCCCATTGGCCTCAGAGTCCAGAGGCTTGTCGATGACGGGCAGCGGCTGAGCCAAGGCCTCCAGCAGGGAGCGCAGGTTGGACACGAGACTCTGGAGCTGGGTCCGGGTGAAGGTAAGCTGCTCAGTTAGCCGACTGTGACCCTGTCCTAGTCCCAAAGTCTGAAGGTCGTCCAGCACCACCTGCAAGTACTCCAACTGAAGGCTGTAGGCCCGGTAAGTTTCAGAAAGGCGCTCTGTGTCCGTCAGCCTGCGCCAGGCCAGATACCCGATGGATGGAGAGTACAGCCCAACAAGAGTAACGTCTTGGAGGCTGAAACCCGGATCAGAGAATGGGAGGCCCATAGCTGTGAGCTGTGTAGTGAGGAGAGACAGAAAGTGTGTGTGTGTGAGAGAGAGAGAGAGTCAGGGAAAACACGGAACTCACCACAGGCCCCAGGAAATGCTTAATACAGACAGGGAAGAGGGAGTTTTACACTCCTCAGTCAATCCCCACATCCACTTATTATCACTGTGAACACCACCAGTTTCTACACCCCCTCCCTTATCTATATAGACTCCTCCAGCCTCTACACCCCATACTATCTCTGCAACCTCCCCCAGGCCTTGCACCCCTACCTCTCACTCTGTGTTCTCTTACAGTTCCTACAGCTGCTTCCTATCTCTGTAACCTTCTCCAGCCTCTACAGTCTCCCTATCTCTATGACGTCTTCCAGTCCCTGCTACATCAGGACAATCCCTACACAGGTCATTGTCGGCCTAGTGTAAAGAGGTGCTTCAGGCCCAAACACTAGATCACTATAACCTGGTGTTGTTTGATTTTTAACTGTCAACACGTCGTGCTCGGCAACGCCACCAGATGGTCAGCGAGTGGGATTGCAGGGTGATGAATTTCCACACAGCGCTGCCACTGGAAGCACAGACATGGTGAGGTGCTGACAATATCCAGAAAGTGCAGAAGTAGGCAACACCAGAGCTGTGAAATCTGTCTATTTCTACTGTGCATTTTCTGTGGCAGGGTAATGCAATTGCCAAGTTACATTTTGTCAATTCTACCTGTTAAATTCAGCAACTGCAAATCTCCGTATCAAGTGTCACAAAGGGAGGACAAATGCTGGCCACTGGTTGGTGCTCTAGAGTGAGGACATTGAGCAAGAAGAGAAAACGTGCCGTGTTTTTCTGTTTTCCTACTCTCACCAACGAAAAAGTGAAAGGATTTTGAAAATTGCAATTTGAGAGTTACAGCAGAGTACATTAGATTAGATTACTTACAGTGTGGAAACAAGCCCTTCAGCCCAACAAGTCCACACCGCCCGCCGAAGCGCAACCCACCCATACCCCTACATTTACCCCTCACCTAACACTACGGGCACTTTAGCATGGCCAATTCACCTGACCTGCACATCTTTGGAGTGTGGGAGGAAACCGGAGCACCCAGAGGAAATCCACGCAGACACGGGTCTCTGGCGCTGTGAGGCAGCAGTGCTAACCACTGTGCCACCGTGCTGCCATACTAAGGCTTCGGCTGGAAAAGTTTCATAGAGCAGTGCCTCAGCAAAAAGGAGAGGTAAACTCAGGTAAAGTCCTTTTACCTCTCCTCTTGAGTTTTACTGCAGTTGCAATGGCAATTAGGGCAGTCACATATTCCTCCTGCAGAATGTGGGAACTAAGGGAGACTTCCATCGTCCTTGGTGACTACACATGTGGGAAGTGCACCCAACTGCAGCTCCGAGAGACCATTTATGGAGCTGGAGTTGGAGCTGAATGCACTCAGATCAAGGTTTTAGTGAGGTCACTGCATCTAAGGTGCTGGTAGAGAGTAACTGAGTGACCACCAGGAAAGGCAATGTGAGTGGGCAGCGAATGCAGAAATTGCCTCCTGTTCCCTTCGAGAACAAATATATCATTCTACATAACTGTTGGGGAGGGGGGAGAGGTGTGGGATGACCATTCAGGTGAAAGCAGCACTACACAGCTCAGGGGCGTCATGACATGCTCTGGGGCACAGCAGTAATGGGTAAAGGTGAATAGGGTCTTAGAGGTAGAAGACTCCATAGTTAGGGGGACAGATACAGGATTTGTAACCTCAAATACGAATCCGGGATGATGCGCAGTCTCCCAGGATGTCCCAGAGTGGCTGCATAGATTTCTCAAGGCGGAGGGTGAGCACTCAGAAGATGTTGTGCACATTGGTAAGAGTGACATAGGTTGCAATAGAGATGAGGTCCTGCAGATTGATTATAAAGAACTAGGAGAAATGTTAAAAAACTAGGACCTAATTGGTGAAAATCTCCGGATGATGTGGCAGATGTGTAGCTGGTTAAATCATTGGTGCAGGGGACAGGGATTCAGACCTTTAGACCATTTGCGTCATTTCTTGAGTAGAGATGGACAGATTGGACATGAACTGGAGTGGGACCGATATTTTGGCGGCCAGGTTTGCTATTGCTGCAAGGGATGGTTGAAATTGGATTGGCAGAGCGACAGATCCTCAACAGCAGGGAGGGAAGAGCGAGGTGAGAAGGAGATACAGTAGTCAGAAATATTATGTTGAAAAGAGAGGTCTGGCTGGAACATGACCGGGTGTAAGGAATACTATTGGATTAAATCACATTTATTTCAAAGCAAACGGGCTGACAGGTAAGGCCGATGAACTCAGAGTGCAGACTGGGACTGCGTGAGATATTACACCCATAACAGAAACATAACTAACAGAGTGCCAGGACTGGCAGTTATGTACTAGAATCATAGGGTACAGGATTTTAGTAAAAGATCACAAAATTGCATCAGTTGTATGACGTTAGGCTCTTTAACTTTAAATTCTGTGTCCTATGATCCTGCCTGAGTAGCTACCTGATGAAGACGCAGCTCTCTGAAAGCTTGCACTTCTAAAGAAACTTGTTGAACAAAAGCTTGGTGTTTGATTTTTGACTGATTTTGAGTCTTTGGCTGGAAAGATAAGGAGGCGTATATCAGGTACAAGGAACAAGAATCAAGGGAATCCCTGGAGGAAAACAGAGAAGATAGAAGTTTACTTAAGAAGCAGGTCAGGAAGGCGGAAATGGGGCACAAGATAGCCTTGGCTGTGAAGATGAGAGTGAATTCAAAGAGGCTCGTTAACTGCATTAAATGAAAAGGAATAACTACAGAGAGAATAGGCCCCCCGGGGACCAAAGTGGACAGGTATGTGTAGACTTCAAGGAGATGGACATGATTCTCAAGAATATTTCTTCTTTGTGTTTACCATGGAGAAAGACTGGGGAACTTTTGGGAGTTTGTGATGATATCTTGGGGACAATTCATATCACAATAGAGAATGTGAAAGATGAATTAGAATATATGAAGGTGGATAAATCTTCTGGTTCTGAACAGATATATCCAAGAACACTGCTAGAGGCTATGGAAGGGAATTGCGGGGGGCCCTGGCTGATATTTGTGCAGCATTGTTAGCTACGGGTCATGTCCCAGAAGAATGAATGGCAGCGAAAGTTGTGCAATTATTCAAGAAAGGTTGTAAAGTAAAACCTGGGAGCTGTAGACCAGTAAGCTTAACATCTGTGGTGGGTAAATTACTTGAGAAGACTCCGAGGGATAAGTTGTACATACACGTGGAAATATAGGGTTTGATTAGGAGTAGTCAGTATGGCTTTGTGAATGGGAGATCAAATTTGTTAGAGTTATTTGATGAAGTGACTGGAAAGAGTGGCAAGGACAGGGTGGTAGACGTAGTCCATATGGATTTCAGTAAGGCCATAGATAATGTTCCACATGGTAGACTGTTGTGAATGGTTAGATCGCATGGAATGCAACGGGAGCTGGCAAGTTAGATACAAAATTTGCTTGATGGCAGAAAGCATAGTGGAAGTAATAGTGGAAGGGTGCTTGTTGGACTGGAGGCATGTCACTGAGGGGGGGGGGGGGGGTTGCCACAGGGATCGATGCTGGGCCCATTGCTGTTTGTTATGTATAGCAATGATTTTAGATGGGAATATACAAGGCATGATTCGTAAGTTGGCTGGTGACATGAAAATAGGCAGTAACGTGGGCAGTGAGAATGGTTACCAGAAATTGCAGCATGACCTTGATCAGCTGGGGAAGTGCGCCAAGAACAGCAAATGGAGCCAAAATAGATAAATATGAGATCTTGCACTTTGGAAAGTCAAATCAAGGTAGGGGTTTCATGGTGAACGAGAGGGCCTTCAGGAATGTAGTAAAACAAAGGGATCTGTGAGTTCAGGTGCATGGGTCTCTGAAAGTGGAGTCACATGTAGACAGGGCAGTGAAGAAGGCTTTTGGCACACTGGCCTTCACCAGTCAGGGCATTGGATGTAGAGGTTAGGCAGTTATGTTGCAGTCATACAGGACATTGATGAGGCTGCACTTGGAGGATTGTGTTCAGTTTTGGTCACCTTGTGTTTTAGAGATTTACAAGGATGTTGCCTGCACTCAATTGTCGGAGTTGTAGCAAGAGGTTGGGCAAGCTGGGCGGCACGGTAGCTTGCCCAACCTGCTGCCTGATAGCACCAGGGACCCGGCCTCCATTCCAGCTTCTGCTGACTGTTTGTGTGTAGTTTGCACCTTCTTCCCATGCGTCTGTGGATTTCCTCTGCGGGTTTGGTTTCATTTCACAATGCAAAGATGTGCAGGTCAGGTCAATTGATCATGCTAAATTGCCAATAATGTTCAGCAATGTGTAGGGCTGGTGCATTAATCATGGGTAAATGTAGTGGAATGAGTCTGGACTGATTACTCTTTGGAATGTTGGTGTCAACTTGTTGGGCCAAATGGCCTGTTACCACACTGAAAGGATTCTATGCAACTAGGGCTTTCTTTTCTTTGGAGCATAGGAGATTGAGTAGGAACCTTATAGATATCTCTAAGATCATGAGAGGCATGGATAGAGTGAATGCTCTCAGTCTTTTCCCCATGTTTGGGGTATCAAGGACTGGAGGGCATCAGTTTAAGATTAGAGGGAAAAAAATGAACGGGAAGCTGAGGGGCACCTGTTTTACACATATGGTGGTATGCATGTGGATTGAGATGCCAGCAGAAGTGGTTTAGGCTGATACATTATGAACATTTTAAAGGCAGTTAGACAAATACATGTATAGGAAAGGATTAGAAGGATATGGGATAACTGCAGAGAAATGGGGTTTGCGAAGATGCACATTTTGGTCGGCATGGATTGGTACATGTGGAAAGGAGTGTATTTGTGTTATAGCAATCTATGAATCCACGACTTTGACCACTCCCAGTCTCTGTAACCTCCGCCAATCTCTGCAGCCTGTACGTCTCTGCAATCCCTTTCTGCCCCAACATTCCTCCCTATACTTATAAATTTCTCCAATCAGGACACTCCTCGCAATTTCTGTAACCGCGTCATGCCCTTACACACTCACCCTATCTCTGTCTCCTCCTCCACCTCCTACAACCCCTCCATATCTCTGTAAGGTCCTCTGATCCCTATACACTCTCCCTATCTCTGTCACCTCCTCTAGCCCCGACATATCCTCCCTATCTTTGTAAAGTCCTCCAGCCCCTATATCCTCTCCCTGTCTCTGCAC
>NC_057758.1:2714836-2720527 GCF_004010195.1 Chiloscyllium plagiosum
GATGAGGAAGTGAACTGGTGAGTAAGTGTGATGGAGTTGTGGATGGTGTGAAATGCTGCTGTAGTTTGCACTGGGGCTATGACAGGATGCAGAACTGGCTGATAAGGGTTAGATGAAGTTCAATCTGGAAAAGTCTGAAGTGATTCAGTTTGGAAGGTCCAATTTGAATGTAGAATATGGGTGCAAGGAAGGAATGTTGACACTGTGAAGCAATATCCACATGTCCATAGATCCCATAAACTTGCCACCAAAGTTGATAAGGCTGTTCAAAGAGCACTTAGAATATAGAGCGTAGAACATAGAACATTACAGTACAGTACAAACCCTCGGTGTTGCGCTGACCTGTGGAACCAACCAGAAGCCTATTCCATTTTCATCCAAATGTTTATTCAGTGACCATTTATATGCCCTTATAGTTGGCGAGCCTACTACTGTTGAAGACAGGGCGTTCCACACCCTACAACTATGAATCAAGAAACTACCTCTGTCATCACCCCTCAATTTAAAGCGATGTCCCCTTGTGCTAGCCATCACATTCCAGGTTCTTCTCTCTAACGAAAACAGCCTCAAGTCTCTCAGCCTTTCTTCATAATACCTTCCATCCGGACCAGGCAACATCCTAGTCAATCTCCTCTGCAGCCTTTCCAAAACTTCCACATTATTCCTGTAATTCGGTGACCTGAACTGTACAGAGTACTCCAAGTGCTGCTGCACCAGAGCTTTGCGCAGCTGCAGCATGACCTTGTGGCTCCGAAATACAGTCTCAACCAATAAAAGCTAACACACCGTATGCCTTCTTAACAACCCTACCAACTTGTGTGGCAACTTTCAGGAATCTATGTACATGGACAGCAAGGTCACTTCCCGTCTACGCTACCAAGAATCTTACCATTAGCCCAGTACAATTTATTCCTGTTGCTCCTACCAAAGGGATCCACCTCAGACCTTTCCACATTAAATTCCATTTTCCACCTCACAGGCCAACTCTGGTGCTTATGTCCCACTGTAATCTGTAACATCCTTTGGTACTACCCACAACTCCATTGATGTTAGTGTCATCCGCAAATTTATTAACCCATCCGCTATGCTCTCAGCTAGGTCATTTATAAAAATGACAAGCAGCAGTGGCCCCAAAACAGATCCTTGCAGTATACCACGAGTAACTGAACTCCAGGATGAACATTTACCATCAACAACCTTCCTCTGTCTTCAGCTCGCCAATGTCTGATCCAAACTGCTAAATCGCCCTCAATCCCAGGCTTCCATATTTTATGCAGGAGCCTATTGTGGGGAATCAACAGCTTTACAGCTTTACTGAAATACATTGACCGCTTTACCCTCATCCACCCATTTAGTAAACATCTCAAGGAACTTAGTAAGGTTTATGAGGCACGACCTCCCTTTGCAAAACCATGTTGACTACTCCCAATCAACATATTCCTCTCTCAATGATTACAACTCCTATCTCTTATAACCTATTCCAACTCTACCCACAACTAAAGTAAGGCTCACTGGTCTATAATTACCAGGGTTCTCTCAAACCCTTTCTTGAACAAGGGGCCAATAGTTGCTACTCTCCAGTCTTCTGGCACTATTCCTGTAGACACAGTGACATCAAGATCAAAGCCAAAGGTTCTGCAATCTCCTCCCTTATTTCCCAGAAAATCCATCTGGCCGAAGGGACTTTCACTTTCCAGAATAGCTAACACCTCCTCATTGTGAACCTCGATCCCACCGTGTCTCAAGTCTGTATCCCCATATTCTTCTCAACAACCTTTTCTTTTTCCTGTGTGAACACTGAAGAAAAATATACATTTAGTGCTTCCCCCATCTCTTCAGACTCCACACACCCAACTTCCCACTACTTTCATTGATTGGCCCTAATCGTTTTCTTGTCATTCTTTTATTCCTGGTATACCTATAGAAAGGTTTTGGGTTTTCATTGATTCTATCTGACAGTGACGTCTCATGCCCCTTCTTGGCTCTTCTAAGCTCTCTCTTCAGGTCTTCAGTGGTGAACTTGTAACTCTGAAGTGCCCTCACTGAGCCTTCAAGTATCATCCTAACATAAGCCTTCTTCTTCGTCTTGACAAGAGATTCAACTTAGAACATAGAACATAGAAGAATACAGTGCAGTACAGGCCCTTTGGCCCTCGATGTTGCGCCGATCCAAGCCCACCTAACCTATACTAAACCCTGTGCTTCTTACCAACAAGCCAATGCCCGCTTAAATGCCCATAAAGAGGGAGAGTCCACCACTGCTACTGGCAGGGCATTCCATGAACTCACGACTCGCTGAGTAAAGAACCTACCCCTAACATCTGTCCTATACCTACCACCCCTTAATTTAAAGCTATGCCCCCTCGTAATAGCTGACTCCATACATGGAAAAAGATTCTCACTGTCGACCCTATCTAAACCCCTAATCATCTTATACACCTCTATCAAGTCACCCCTAAACCTTCCTTTCTCCAATGAAAACAACCCCAAGTGCCTCAACCTTTCCTCATACGATCTTTCTACCATACCAAGCAACATCCTGGTAAACCTCCTCTGCACCCGTTCCAGTGCCTCCACATCCTTCCTATAGTATAGCGACCAAAACTGCACACAATACTCCAGATGCAGCCGCACCAGAGTCTTATACAACTGCAACATGACCTCAGGACTACGGAACTCAATTCCTCTACCAATAAAAGCCAGTACGCCATATGCCTTCCTCACCGCACTATTTACCTGGGTGGCAACTTTCAAAGATCTGAGTACATGGACACCAAGATCCCTCTGCTCATCCACACTACCAAGTACCCGACCATTAGCCCAGTACCCCATCTTTTTGTTATTCTTCCCAAAGTGAATCACCTCGCACTTAGCTACATTGAATTCCATCTGCCACCTTTCTGCCCAGCTCTGCAGCTTCTCTATATCCTGCTGTAACCTGCCACATGCTTCCTCACTGTCAACAACTCCTCCGACTTTCGTATCATCCGCAAACTTGCTCACCCAACCTTCTAACCCCTCTTCCAGGTCATTTATAAAAATGACAAACAGCAATGGTCCCAAAACAGATCCTTGCGGAACACCGCTAGTGACGGCACTCCATGAAGAAACTTTGCCATCAACTACTACCCTCTGTCTTCTTCCATCCAGCCAATTCCTAATCCAAACCTCCAACTCACCCTCAATGAACATGGAAGGTGTTCAGAGTTAAAGCTCAGGCTACATGGTCACTGGGTTTACTCTTTTGACCAAATCCTACAACCTTTGCAATTTTACCACAAAAGTTCTTTGCATTGTCTATTTCGTAACCTGCTCAAGTCCCAGCTCTGTGTCTGTGCACCACCCACTCTGAAAACAAGCCAGGCCATTATGTCCTCACTGACCCGAGGACACAAAGCAGTGGAGCAAAGGTTTACCAAACGGATTCCTGGAGGGACAACGGCCACGAGGAGAGATTGGATCAATTAGGACTATATTCATGGAGTTTAGGGGAATGAGGGAGGATTGCACAACACAAAATTCCAAAGGACGAGACAGAGATTAATACAAGAAGGACGTTCCCAATGACCAGGAAGCCCACAACCAAAGTCACAGTCTGAGGATACAGGGCAGGCCATTTCGGACTGAGATGAGGAGAAATGTCTTCGCCCAGAGAGTGGGGAGCCTGTGGGATTCTCTTCCACAAAGTGGTCAAGGCTGAAACATTGAACATTCTCAAGGAGTGAGATACAGCTCATAGGGCTAAAAGGGATCAAAGGATAGAGGGAGAAAGTGGGAACAGGGGACTAAATTGGATGATCAGCCGACTGCGATGCCTACTGCCTACTCGTGTAAAATCTGCTTCCCTCCCATCCACCCTCACTAAAACCCACATTGCACCAATCACCCCCACATCCCTTTCCTGAGTTATCCCCTTCAAGACCTCCCTCCACCCAACTGGTCTGTCAAACAAGAACAAACAGACCCTGGAATTAAATACTCAAATCACATTCAGAGGAGCAGCTAATATTCAAATTAGCAGACTTTGCAAAACCAAAAAGCACCCTGAACCACTTTTTAAGCAAACACTTATAACAAAATTAAAACAAAGAAAATCCCGAGGGTTGAGCTGAGATGAGATTCCAAGCTCTGAAGAATGGAGGTAAATTTACCAGAGATAGACGTTCCTTTTCTGCTAATTTGAAGCATAAAATGATTTGGCAAAAATAACTGCCAACAGTATTTTCTGATTTGCTGTTCTCATGTGCCTGTTTCAAAGACAGCACATGACCCGCTCCCCAATAGCATTCTTGACCTTTCACCTTGCAAAGGGACACACAATGGGCCTGTAGCAGCAGCAATTCTGGGACAACTGAGTGGGGTTGGTCACAATGACAACGGGCGACTGCTCTCAGGACGGACAATGACTGCTTCAAGTGGCTTGTCGTCAAAGCAGTGGACAACTATTCAAATGGGCTACAATAGCGATTATCCCCAAGCTGTCTGAAATGGACCAGGTTCAACAGCAGATAATTATCCTTAGTTAAAGCAAAAGGGAAATTTGAAACGGGTTTTGGAATTTCAACATTTTCCGAATCTCAAAAAAACACAGCAAACGTACAGAACTAGTCGAACCAAACTACAGCGGATGACAGAAGTTGGAAACAAAATGCTGGAGAGACAGGTTTGGCAGCGTCTGTGGACAGAGAAACAGAATTAACGGTTTGAATCTGATACAACTTCTTCAGAACTGTTCAGCCATTTGATCCATATGTCCTTATATGCTACGATCTGCCTGTTCTGCTTGCAAAATAGAACTTTTCTCTGTACTCAGGTACATGTGACAGCAATAAATCAAATTAAATCACAAACTTTTGAACAGAAAGTTCTGAACCAAAGTCATATTCACCTCAGAATGCTAACTTGACTTTTCTCTGCAAAGACACTGCCAGACCTACACCACGGCATGTATTCAGTTACAGAGCATTCAGCCCACAGCCCATTCCCTCTAGAACACACTGGTCCACTCCTTCACTTCCCACACCCCCCGCCCCCCTTCCCCTGCAGCCACTGGGGGTGTAGCACCTGCCCATTTCCCTCCTCTGTATCCAAGGGCCCAAACACACCTTCCAGATGAAGCAGCACTTCACACAATCTAGTCTACTGCATTCACTGCTCACAGTGTTCTCTCCTCTACACTGGGGAATCAAAGTGCAGACTGTGTGGCTATTTTGCAGAACGCCTATCTTCTATCTGGAAAAATGACCCGGAGCTGTCTCATATCTGCCACTTTAAAAGCCCACCCTGTTCCCTGTCTCAGACTTGCTGTAGTGCTCCAGCAAAGCTCAGTGTCTAACTTTCTGTTTGGGGGCCCTGTGGCCTTCTGGACTCAACATCAAGTTCAACAATTTTATGGCATCAACGTTTTCTCCCAGGTTCTTCACCCCAACAGCCACACACCATGGCCTTGTTGTGACATAACCCCACTGTCAGCTGCTGATGCCCCCCATTGAGCAGCTGCTCATTCCCCCCCAGTCTGACCTTCACTGATTCCCCTTCGTCTGTCCAATTACCGATCTCCCTCCCTCAACCCATCATCTACCCCACCCCCTACCCCAGCCCATCTTCAACATATCAACCAATCTCTTCAGACAATCAGTTGTGAAGAGGGGTCACTGGACCCAAAAGATTGACCCTGCTTTCTCTCCAGAT
>NC_057758.1:2720701-2727383 GCF_004010195.1 Chiloscyllium plagiosum
GGTCCCTGCACTGGCTGGTTCCTCCCAGTCCCCCTCACTGTCACCCATCTCTCTGCCATCTTTGGAGTTACTACTTCCCTATAACTCTGATCTATGACCCCCTCTGCCTCCTGAATGATCCGAAGTTCATCCAACTCCTGCTCCAGTTCCCTAACACGGTCTTGGAGGAGCTGGAGGTGGGTGCACTTCCTGCAAGTGTAATCGGCAGGGACGTCGATGGCATCCCTCACCTCATACATGTTGCAGGAGGAACATTGCACTGCCTTCACTGCCATCCCTCTAAAGCTAACTTTTCTTTTCAAAAAACTGGGTCTAAAGAATACAACAAGCAAAATTCAGCACTTACCTACTTACCACAACAGGTGTTATTATTAGGTTAGAGGAGGAGGGTGGGTGGGGGGCACTACCCGTGTAGTGCCTCGGGTTCCTCTCCTTCGCGCTTTTAAGGGGGGAAAAAACCTACCCAGGTAAGCTTACACTAACTGCTTCCGGGTCCCGGCTGCCCCTCTGGTCGTCGTCACTTCCCCCTGGTGCTCCCGCTCTTTCTGTGAAGAGAGAGTGAAAGAGAAAAAAAAACACCGCTGCCCGCTACCGGTAAGCACTTTTAAAACCAAACGATCTTACCTTCGCTGCTGCTTCAGTAAACTACGGCTCCCTCACTTGACCACTTCCTCCCTGCCTGACACGCAGTAGCTGGTCCTTGAATAAGCTCCATATTTCAATCCTGCTGTTTCCTTCCCCATCCTATACATCCTAGAACTTGCCTAATCGCATCATATTAGCCTTTACTCCAGCAATAATTCTTATCCTGCGTTAGAGAGGAACCTCGATTATCCGAATACCAATTATCCAAAAATCAGATTATCTGAAAGTGATCACGTCTTTTGTTGACAGTGATTAAACAGGCACCGTCTCCAAATGACTGCCCACCCTCTCTCTCCCCACACTTTCCCTGGAGTTCTACAGAGGGGTGTGCCCTAAATCACCACCCCCACCCCTTTCTCCAGATAATCTCTCCATCATTGTCCTGTACAGGGCAGAGGTGGAACCAGTAAAATGTTGTGTCTGTGTCTGTGTGTGTGTGTGCTATTGGAGACATACCCCACAAAGGCAGCAGCAGCAGTCTAGTGGTTGGTGACCAGTCTGGTGGCCCTGGAGAGGGGGAGGGAGTGTACGGGGTTTGAAGGGGGTGGGGGGCGGTGTTGGACAGGGCCTCGTGAGCAGTGTGCTGCTGCAGTCTCCTGAATGAGAAGCAGACTGTAAAAACTCTGAGCCCCAGAGGAAAGGCATTTCATCGGTTAACCAAATAATTGATTATCCGAACGAAATAATGCCTGCCCATCACACTCGGATAATCGAGGATCCCCTGTATGCAACTAACCTTTTCCATTACTAAAATAACCATAACGGAATTGTGGTCACCGTCACCAAAGTGCATACCTTCGGCCAAATATAACATCTGATCAGGTTCATTACCCAGTACCAAATCCAATGTGGCCTCGCCTCTTGTTGGCTTGTCTACATACTGTGTCAGGTAACCATCCTACGTGTGTTGGACAAAAACGGACACATTTAAAGTAATCGAAGTATAGATTTTCCAGTCAATATTTGGAAAGTTAAAGTCCTCCATAACAACTACCCTTTTACTCTTGCTCCAATCAAGAATTATCTTCGCTATCCATTCCTCTACATCTCTGGAACTATTTGGAGGTCTAGAGAAAACTCCCAACAGGGTGACCTCTCCTTTCCTATTTCTAGCCTCTGCCCATACTACCTCAGTAGACAAGTCCTCAAACATCCTGTCTGCCACCGTAATACTGTTCTTGATGAACAATGCCACACCTCCCCATCTTTTACCATCTTCTCTGTTCTCACTGAAACATCTAATCCGGAACTTGCAACGACCATTACTGACCCTGCTATATCCATATCTCTGAAAAGGCCAAACATCGAAGTCCCAGGTACCAGCCCATGCTGCCAGTTTACCCAACTTATTCTGGATGCTCCTGGCGTTGAAGTAGACTCGCTCCTGGCGTTGAAGTAGACCTTCCTGCTTGCTGGTGAACTGTTGCAACCTTGAAACTATATTTCTGACCTCACTACTCAACTTCCTGGGCAGTGGGACTACAATTTCGGTTGACTTTCCTAGCAGGGGGATTGAGTTGACGAACTGTGACATTTTGCTACAGTTCTATAGAGCCCTGGTTCAACCACGCTCGGGATATTGTATTCAGTTCTGATCACCTCATTATAGGAATGATTTGGAAGCCTTAGACAGGTTGCAGAGATTTACCAGGATGCAGCCTGGACTGGAGGACATGGCTTATGAAGAAAGTTTGAGGGAGCTCGGGCTTTTCTCATTTGGAGCGAAGAAGGATGAGAGGTGATTTAATAGAGGTTTACAAGATATTGAGAGGCAGAGACAGCCACAGACATTTTTTCCTCTGGTTGGAAATGTCTATCATAAGGGGGAATAATTTTACACTGATTTGAAGATGTTTAAGGGGAAATGTCAGCGGTAGGTTCTTTACACAGATAGTGGTGGGTGCGTGGAATGCACTACTAACAGTGGTAGTAGAGTCAGATACATTCGGGACATTTAAGTGGATAGGCACGTGTGAGTTTGCACAATGAAAGGTCGGTAGGTTAGATTGATCTCAAGAGTATGATGAACGGCTGGCACAGTATCGAAGGCCGAAAGGTCTGAACTTTGCTACACTGTTCTATGTCCTAACAAATTTGTGAGGCATGATCTCCCATGCACAAAGCCATGCTGACTATTCTTAATGAAAGCCTGTCTTTCCAAATGCTTGCATATCTTATCTCAGAATCTTCTCGAGTAACCTATCGACCACAGATGTTAAGTTTACTGCTCTGTTCCATCCAAGAATTTACTTCGCAGCCCTTCTATAATAAGTGCACAACACTCACTATCCTCCTGTCTTCCTGGAGCTTACTAGTGGCTAACAATGATGCAAAAATAACAGCCAGGGCTACCACAAATTCTTTGCTATTAATTGGTTAATTGGTGCCTTTGGCAACTATATTGTTCACATTTGCAACTGTTTGTAAATTTGGCACTGGGCTATTTTCAGAAAAATGTGCTCTTGCCATTTTTGAATTTCCACATAAGGTTTTTGTTTCCACATAGTCACATCATGTGATGGACAGGTGAAATATAACAGTTTACCGTGGATATCTGACCAATAACTCATAAAACAGTTATTCATAATATTAAGACAACATCTCAGATACGTTTTGCGTATTCTAAATGCGATTGACAGAGCTCAGTGATCCTACAATAAATGAATCAGATCACTGAAAATGAATGCAGTTGTTCCAGCCTCAATCATCGACGAAGGAGATATTTGTGGGATATCCTCCTTCCTTTAGCTGTTTGATTTTCCATCTCCAGTCACAGCTGGAATTGTAAAAAAGAGCTTTGATCAGATATATTTGTATGGAACCAGTGTCGGTTCAAATGCAGCAAGACGCAGAGAACTGTCAGGCTCGTGCTGACAAATGACAAATGAATTTAGTGTCACACAGTGTTCAGTAAAGTCCTAATTTCAACCAAATGAAATCAAAGCAGTACCCGCCACCACCACCTTAAAGTTCATTGATGTTCCCATCACTGAATGCTGCACAAGTAACATTCTGCATTGGCTATTCATTTCTAGCTGAACCTGAATAACAACATGTTGCATCAGTAGGTCAGAGACTGGGAATTCCATGGCATCAACACTTGATTCTACCTGGGAAACAGTCGACCACTTGAAAAACAACTCTCTGCTCCATCCCATAGGGTCAGCAGTGTGCGCCATGTATATACTGCTGCTGCTCACGAAGATCCCTTTGGCAGCAGTCTCTGCAGCCATGATCAGTAACAAGAAAATAAAAGAGACAGCATTCGCAGTGATAACATGATGATTACCTTCAAACCAGAACACTTCAAGATTTCGGACGATATCACAGTTCTTTCATAAAAATGGGGGTGAAACTCTGGACATTGCTTCCTGACAGCACGGTTGCATGTGCTGACCCCAGCACGGACTACAGTGCCTCAAATGAGGGAGTTCATCACCACCTTCTACAGGGCAATTGGTATGAGAATTATGTGCTACTTTGAAAACATAGGAATGTGGCATTGGAAAAGCAAAGCCAATCAGGCAGCATTTGTGGAGCAGAAGAATTGAGATTTCGGGCATAAGACCTTCATGAGGAAGGGCTTATGCCTAAAACGTCGATTTTCTTGCTCCTTCGATGTTGCATGACCTGCTGTGCTTCCAGCAACACAATCTCGACTCTGATCTCCAACATCTGCAGTCCTCAAATTCTTCTACCTTGAAAAAACACCATACTTAGTTATGGACCCAGAACTAGCACAGACAAGCATGATGAAGAGGAATATTTAGTACAAATGCTAACGCCTTATTCAATGTGGTGTCGTACAGAGGCAAGTAAACACTTGACATAGAACCAGGTGTAGAGCGATGGAATCTGTACCAGTGACCGAGATGTGAGTCATTTCGTGAGGTGAAAAAGCAATCTACACAGATTTCAGAGACAGTAAATAATTTAATTATTCTCGCTGTTTAATGCGTTTAACAATTTGATTGAAAGACAGTTCAGCATATTCTACAACGGTTCTCTCAACTTAGTCTCAGTTACAGCACAATGGCAACTGTTTTTTTTTCCAGCAACTCAGCACAAAACCTATTTCATATGCAAGGTCAGGCATCCATGTGGGACTGCAACCAAAGAAATGCATGCATCTCCATATCAGATAAACCACCAGCATTGTTCATAAAAAGACAAAACTCCCCGAGATAACCACTACTAAAACAAATGACTTCCTTCCATTATTCACGTTCATTTCCTTCCGCTCAACTCGCAGCAATAACATCACGAGTGAGTGCACAAAATTGATCTGAGTCTCCAAAGGCATTATTTGAAGCACAAATCTAATGTGTAACCTGAGAAATGAACAGGAATTGATGTTTTCTCTGAAGGGTCTCTTTGGCAGTTTGTGATTCCATGAATCCGTGGGTCTGCTTGATGTTTCAGTAATTACATTGGCTGCAGTCTCTCTCCAAAACAATGCAAATTTTAGAAATTTTACAGTGCACAAGGAAGCCATTTCAGCCATCGTGTATGTACTGGCTCCTAAAAGGGATACCCAGCTCGACCAGTTCTGCATCTCTCTGTCGCCCTCTCCTTTCATCACTTTCAAATATATATACAACTCTCTTCTGAAATCTCCTATGGAACCCATCTCCACCACACTCCAAAGTAGTGCAGTCCAATTCTTCACAACTCAGAGTAATAACACCTAATGGTACAACATGAGAGCAGTACAAAATCAGAGGGAGGTGGCTCAGCAGGTTGAAGCATTTGTCAAGAAGCACATTGCAAAACCTAACAACTCTGGTGCTAAAGAGATTTCTCCTTATCTCATTCCTCGCTCTCTTGCTGAAAAACTTTAAATTATAATCCCATTTACTGACCTACCAAATATTAGAAACAAAATATCCTTCTTTACCCGCCAAAATTGTTCATAATTTCCAACACCTCAATGAAGTTACCTCTTCTCTGGTCCAAGGAGAACAATCCGAATTTCTCCAGTCTTTCCTTCTGTCTAAAATCCCACATCCTTGGTAGTTAGTACACACTGCTGCTACTGAGCACCAGTGGTGGAGGGGGTGAATGCTGCAGATGTATTGCCAATCAAGTGGGCTACTTTTTCTGAAGTGGAGCATTGTCGGAGTTACACCCATTCAGGCAATTCGGAAGCTTTCCATTCTAATCCTGATTTGCGCCTCGTAAAGTGTGGGCGGTGTTCCGGGAGTCAGATGTTGACTTACTCGACAAAATTTCTGAACTGCTTGTGTCACCTTTGTATTTATGTGGCAATATTTGAGTTGTATCAAGATTTAGATCAAGAGTAACTCTGAGAAGATTAATCGAGCATGTTCAGAGGCAGAGAGAAGTTCCCTGTCTTCGAAAGGGTGATTTTGAGCTTTTTTGACGACAGCTCCCCATCTGTGGTAGAACAGCCCTGCTGATAGACGTGTTCCAGAAATTGTATTCATTGGTCACTGGAGAGGGGTTATGGGGTTCCACATGAGAAAAGTATGATTTTTGAAGGATTCTTGCCATCATTAACGTTCATTGATATCTTTCCCCTTCACATTTAAGTGGTCTCCAAATGCTGATGCTCAGTAAATATTATTTGACTTCTTTCGTCTCCGCTGCATCTGCTCCCAGGAGGACCAGTTCCAATACAGTACAACGCAGATGGCCTCCTTCTTCAAAGACCGCAATTTCCCCCCAGACGTGATCGATGATGCCCTGCACGGCATCTCCTCCACTTCCCACTCCTCTGCCCTTGAGCCCCGTCCCTCCAATCGCCACCAGGACAGAACCCCACTGGTCCTCACCTACCACTCCACCAACCTCCATTTACATCGTATCATCCGTCGTCATTTCCGCCACCTCCAAACGGACCCCACCACCAGGGATATATTTCCCTCCCCTCCCCTATCAGCATTCCAAAAAGACCACTCCCTCCATGACTCCCTCATCAGGTCCACACCCCCCACCAACCCAACACCCACTCCCGGCACCTTCCCCTGCAACCGCAAGAAATGCAAAACTTGCGCCCACACCTCCCCCCTTACTT
>NC_057758.1:2727652-2752101 GCF_004010195.1 Chiloscyllium plagiosum
CACCAGAGAAGGCCAATTGGTCACACCTATCGCATTTCCAACGCTCCTGCCCCAAGTCCCTCCTCCCTACCTTTTATCTTAGCCTGCTGGACACACTTTCCTCATTCCTGAAGAAGGGCTCATGCCCAAAACGTCGATTCTCCTGCTCCTTGGATGCTGTCTGACCTGCTGCGCTTTTCCAGCTCTGATCTCCAGCATTTGCAGTCCTCACTTTCTCCTCGATTATTTGCCTTCTGCCAGGATATTCTGTACACTCCAGACAATTGTGCAATGGTGCTGTGGATGGGGTGCTGTTGTGGTGACCCAAGACTAAAGTTGACAAGATGGTCGCTTGTTTTTGTTTCAAGTAACACAAGATGGCTGAAAGGGTCTGTCAGTTACATACAGCAGACGGGCACAGCTAAACTTGCTGTCTTCATATCGACATATTAGATAAGATGAGATTTCCCCATTGGAAGAAACATTAGGGAGGTTAACCTGTTCTCTGCAAACAGGCAGTTGTCAGTACATAAGCATTTTAAAAAGGGGCGTTTTTGTAAGGCCAGTTTAACGGCAGTTCCAAACTTTGATATTAACTAAAAAGTAGGAGTGGGCTGATGCTACCATTATTTAGTTAATTGTAGAATTAGGAATGCAAAGAGCAAGTTAAAAGCTTAACTGCATTCCTTTAGGAAACGTTTATCAGCAATAAAGAGTCCTAATGCACTATTCGGGAAGATAAAGTGCTGAATAGTGTAAACACGGCTTCCAAAACTAACAAAGGCACAGGAAGTGGGGCAGGGGGCATGGAGTAGGTAGCAGAAGTCACAACTCGGGAAAGGTTAGCAAGTGGAACTTAAGTGCAGATGTTGATAATTCGAACAAATTCTCACATGCGGAGGGCAAGGCAACATGAAAAGATAAAATACAAAATACAGAATGAAGACATGGTTGTCCCTTAGTTATTTGTGGAACCAAAACGAGTTTCATTTAATGGCTTGTGAAAGTTATAACATGTTTGAATTTCACTCTTTTCCGTGGAATTCAAACAGAATATTTTATTTAGAAAAGAGAGTTAGCAATGGAAAGTATTTAGAGTGGGAACAGTAAATGTTTATTTTAAAATGAAACTTCAGCTTAAACTTCAATTACAGGAGGGAAGTATAAGGATCAGAAACCACAGTTGTAAGTCAGAGGGCCTATTGCTTTTTTTGTCTCGGGCTGAAGTGAGACAGTTATTGTTCTCCACTTGTCAGCTGTTTATTATATCAGTGCTTATCTTGTAGAATTTATAACAATTGATAGAAATTGATATGTTCCTTATCTGCCATTTTCAAGTCAGTAAAGGATTTGGAAGAGTTCCTCATGATAAACAACTATTGAGGCTGTTGGTCAATAATATGGTGCAACAGGCACACATCTGGGAAGGACTAAAAAATGTCAGAAGCTTTGGAAGAACGCAAACACAGATGATGGAGTTATCTGGCAGACATACTGAGATTGTGAGAGGATATTAGACTGCCCATAGAGTAGTCCATCATTGATTACATTTCTTTTTGATTGTTTATTTATGTTCGGGGTATGAGCCTAACAATGAAGTCGAAATTGCATGCAATTACTGTAACACAAATGGAAGTAAAGTTCTGCATTGACCTTCTGCTCTGAGGTGCCATAAAAGGGATATTCTGCCCCACTTGAAAGCTGGATACCGCATAGTCTCTGGCCTCTCATACATTTGTGGAAATAGACCTCTGAAGAGGCGAAGGAACGCAGGACTTAAGACTCCACTATGATATTTCTCCCTACAACATATCTTCTTGCTATTTAATTTTGAGCTTCTTCAGTGTAATTGAAGTTGCACTCATCCACGCAAGGAGTGAGATACCTTGGAGTGAGAGGTGTGACTTCAGGCAGTCAGGGCGTGAGATACTATTTTTTTAGAATGCATGAGCCTCTTGATAAAATTGCATCTAAAACATGAATACTCTTGACTCAGTAAAGTGTCTGATCAATGGTAGCCCCTGGGATTTTCTGAAATGCTATGGACGCATAGAAATCCATTTGAGAGTCTCAGGGAGATTCTTGAAGTACCTTCTGGAAATGCTTTATTTGTGAATTCAAGTCAGACTCAGTCCAATCTTGTTCTGTATTTTTTAAGCTCATCGCTTCATCGAACATATTGCATGATAAGAGTGAAAGGATATTTCAGCATGTGTTTCAACTGATCTCGGAACATTGTCTGTGTCACAGCATAAATAAGAGTGTTTGTGCAGCAACTCAAGAGCTGCAGCATGAATCCAATTTCAGGTACAAGGTCAGATATCCAAAATGATACACCGCTGAATAAATACATTCGCTGCCATAGAGAATAGATCATTATCATTGTCCACAACAATATAAAATTAGCCGACAGTACAAATAGTAAAATGATGGATTTCCTTCGACTCTCCGCTTCTGGATCGTTGAGATTCTTCTCACTTCTGTGTGCCCGGAGTCTCCTGCGTGCTCTACTGGCTA
Organism: Chiloscyllium plagiosum; assembly: GCF_004010195.1. Lineage (NCBI taxonomy): Eukaryota > Metazoa > Chordata > Chondrichthyes > Orectolobiformes > Hemiscylliidae > Chiloscyllium > Chiloscyllium plagiosum. The sequence continues at coordinate 2,730,149 of NC_057758.1, forward strand.
TTAAAATGTGTCTGACAGTTAAAGCATTTAGGAACAGAATCAACACAAATGGAACACATGGGTTCAGAATGTAATGCAGAAAATCGATTATTGTCCAGAACAAAGTCAAGGCTTTGGCCAAATTTATAGAACAAAACCAGCGAGCCTTCTGAAGAGTGTATGCACTTTCATACATGAAATACCAGAAAATGTTCTTGAAGCAGCTCAGTGCAGTCACTGTTCCCAGAACTACAGCTGCTGTTTTCTCATTGCAATATTTACGTTTCAGTTTCTGGCAACAAATGGCCACAAATCGATCAAAGGTGAAAGTGACGGTGAACCAGACAGAGCTGTCAGTGGCTGCATAAAGCAGAATGGCGTGAATATTACACACGGGCATGGAATGTAGGAAATAAAACTGCTCTCTATAAACAATTGGAATAAGTCTCAATAAAACGTCGAGCACAATGACCAGTAGATCCGCCACTGCCATGGCCTCCAGGTAACGACTGACGGATCTCGAGAGACCACATGTTCTGCGACAGAGAATGATGATTGCCATGATATTAGCTGGGAAGGTGAGAGGTATGTGTTTAATAAGGCGATCAGTTGAGTTTGAAGATGACCATGAATCCTCAAATGCAATGAGGCGAAATGTTGACCTAGCAAGCACATAAAGGGTGGCACAGTGGTTCCGTGGTAACCAGTGCTGCCTCACAAAACCAGGGATCTGAATTCGATTTCAGTCTCCACGAGGGATTGTTTGTAGTTTGCAGGGGTCGACATGAGTTTCATCTCACTGTCCATAGACGGCTCGGCCATGGACAATGTAGGGTAACTGGGGTAGGGGTTGGGTCTCAGTATAATATTGTTCAGAGGGTTGTTGTTACTTCAATGGACAGAATTACCTGCTTTCACGTTCTCAACAATCTTGGACAATTTCACTTTATACAGTACTGATTGACTGCTTGTTAACTTATTCAGAGAAGAACAACTGAGATTGTCTGTCATCTATGTGCGCTGTACAATGATTTGAATTTGTGTTGTCAAAATTCCATAATTTTAGTACACTTTGCAGAAATCGACAATTCACTGAGTGTTCAGTTGCCTGTCTGTGTTCTCGAAATATTGTCATCAAGCCTGAAAATATTGCAATGAACTCACACAAAGAAAACACCAAGAAATGAGGCTGTTGATCGAATAATATAACTGATAGAATAATTCACAGGAGAGAGTGGGTTTTGAAGTGAAATTAGTACTGATTCATGATCATTCCCAGGCTGTACAGTTTCCTACTCCTAAGATTGCACTCTTAATAAAGTTTTCAAGAGTGATCAATTCTTCTGTTATTCTAGTCTCCGGTTTTAGATTCTGAGCTTTAAAGACTTTTGGACGTCGGAAATTACTTCACAATTAGTGTTCAAATTCTGCTTTGCAATAATTGAGTGAGGATATATGTTATCCCTGGTTTGCAGTGAATCCTCTGAAATGTCTGAACTCAGCAGACACATTTCACAGAATTGGATGCAATTGCAATTATAACCGCTATTTCTTGGTAAAGTACAAAACAAGCACCTGTCAACGAAATTGCGAGGTTTTTTTTGTTCAGGGAATGAAGGACTGACCTGGGAATCTGAAAGCGATCACAGAGAGGGTCGCTAAATCACGGAATTGTGTGTCACGGAAACAGACCCATCAGTCTAACGTCTCCCAAATATCCTAAATTAATATAGTCCAATGTGCCAGCATTTGGCACAAATCCCTCTGAACCCTTCCTTTTCATGCACACATGCAGATGCATTTTGAAGTTTGTAATTATACCAACCTCGACCAGTTCATCTGGAAGCTCATTCTGCACACTCCGCACCCTCTGCATGAAAAAAGTTCCTTTGTCCACTTTTTACTATGTCCCCTCTCACCATAAACTATGACGTCTACTTTTGAACTCCTTACTACTGGGAAAGAAAAGAACCCTTGGATATTCATCGTATTCACGTTTGAAAAAATAGAAAGAAAAGAACCCTTGGATATTCATCGTATTCACGTTTGAAAAAATATCTATCAACTCACCCATCAGCATTCGATGTTGCAGGGAGAAAAGCTCTAGCCTCTCGTGATAGCTCAAAAACCCCAATCCCAGAAACGTCCTCATAAATGTTTTACGAACCCTTAACATGAAAAGGTTACAGTCTCCTTTGCCATCACGGTTTTGTGCCTTTGTGACTAAAACACAGCTGGAAAATGGAATTCTTAATAAAAACATGGATGTAGTATATTTGATTTGATTTGAAATACAACAGAAATCCTGGATAAATCACCGCATTCCAAAAGAATCTCACTATTCAAACTCCTACTGTATCTCAAGTGTTTAATCTGGACATACTGGATTCCTCCCACTGTCCAATGTGCTGGTTAGTTGGTTAAGCCATACGAAATGTGAGGACAGGGTGAAGAGATGTGTTGCACTTCATAGGGTGCACGCAGATACGGTGGGCTGAATGGCCTCTTCTTGCACTCTCCGTATTCAATGTGACTGCAAGTGACACCCCCGAATTTAGATTTAAATCAATCCTTTCTGTTTTGTGAAATGTGTTCCAGTAAGTGTAAGGCAAAAGTCTTCGAGAAGAACTGTCCTTTCTTTCAACAAGAATTCTGATTAGACTGGGTAGCAGGTTATTACACAGTATTCCTGCGGCAACCAGAAGTCAATGGAGAAATAAAGAAAATAAGTGCGGCAAATTCATGGTAGTGACTATTTAGCTTCTCACACCTCAACCTGTGTTAGTGAGAGTAAAAATCTATTAAGGCTACATTGCGGCCATGATGTACTGTTTTCCCTCACTTTCATGAAAATGCCTTCTTTTAATCATAAGCTGTCGGTGCAGAATAACGCAACTCGGTCAAGCTGGACCATTTCACAATTCAGTGAGTTTCTGTTTGATCTGATCATCCTCAAACACACTTCATGCCGCTTTCCCCCAACCCTCGATTCCCTTCCTAATTCATAAACTGTCTCTCCCAGCCTTGAAGAGATTACTGACTTAATTACGACAGAACTCTGTAGTGAAGAATTCTACAGACTCACTGACTCTTGAGAATTCATTCCTCCTTATCCCTGCCTGAAATGGGTGATTATACTCTATGATCCCACAACCTCTCCACATGTAGTCTGTCAGTTCAGCTAAGATTATTGGAAGTTTCAATAAAGTCGCCACTCATTCTTCTACATTTCAACAAGTGCCAGTCTACCACTCTGATGAGGAAATCTCTTTGAGATGTTGAGAACCTTGAGGAGATGTATTTCTATCGAATGATGAGACTGACATTCATGCTGGTTTCTGAAAGGTTGGTTGTGGAGACGATAAAGGTTGTGGAGACGATAATAAATAAAGATGCAGTGGTGAGAACTGCAACATGTTGTCTCACAGAGAACTGTCAGGATCTGGACCTTCCTCCATGAAATTGTAGTTGACAATCTTAACCAATATTCAATCTTTCAGATGGAAAAGAAGGGAAAATGGAACCTTTTTTTTTAACAATAATATTGGAGTGCAAATGGTGATATGAAATATTTGGTTACTTGATGAACTGAATGGTAGAGATCAGCAGTGTTGTCTGATGTGATTCTGTGAGCAAAAGGAAACGTGTTTGTAAAAAACAGAAAGACATGGCGCAATGTACCGAGACAGAGAGACGTTGCGAGAGGGAGAGATGGAAGAAAACGTACATCAAGTTGCATTTGCACGATTGACAGCACTTTGTGAAAAGGACAGGATACCGGTGTTGAGAGGAGTTTGAGATTATTGAGGGAGTCGAACACGATGAGAATTTTTATTTTGATACCTCGCCTGGATGGTACCCCATGATCGTCGTGAACACAGGCATCATGTAAACTTGGTGAGAGTTAATGAGTGACTGACCAGCATGTTGACAGAAGCTTATACCTTTGGAGTCTGGCTGGGTGAAGAATAGACCAGCAGAGTGCGGATTTAATAAAGACAAGGACGAGTTTTCATTGCACAATGGGTTCTGGGGATTTTGAGATGGACTCAGTGATGGAGGTGGTTGGAGGCAGAGTTGATTTACTTCATAGCAGAATTAATATTATCGTATACAGTCCTGCTCAGGACGATGTTGTCAGTGAGTATTGGTGTGTATGAAGATGAGCGAAGTGACTGACCTCGGTTTTCCAAAGATTTCAAGAAGACGCGAGCAGCACATTGATGCATTTTTTCCCAGTTCAAACATAAGATGATTAAGACTTTCTAGGGCGGAAACAGCAGAAAACACTGGAGACACCTTCGCTAATTTTCTGTTGTATTTCTTATATTTTTTGATGGATCTGAGAGTGAAGTCAAAAGCGAAATTTAAACAGCAAATTGGGATGAAATGCATTAGAACAGGCGGAGACTTGTTTTGTTGACAACTGACCTGTTAGATGTCTGTAATTCATTACAAATCTGGGGAATGCTATGTGCGATTCAACATCGAGTTCTGCTAGGCCCAGTGCTGGCACTTAGTTGCATGTTGAATTTGTTAATCAAGTAAAGGTATGCCTTAACCAGCCAACACAAAGAATATCGATTAAAATTACAAGATCTAACTTTGGCAGGACGGAAACTGGTATTGGAATCATTGGGGCTTGGTGGTATGCTTTACTCTCTCTAGTTTTCTGTCCAGTTCAACGATGTTTGGACGTTCTGCCAAACGTTTGGTTTCTTATTCCTGCTTGAAAAACTTGCAAAAGAGTACATTTAAAGGATAGCAACACAGTTATTCAGATAATTCACGAGAACAGCAATCACAGCAGGAGGGAACAGTAAAGCACAACCACATTCTTGCAGTAAAGCCTGCTTTCCAGCATCAGTCCCTGACTGCAGACACTTACCTGGAATGCCAAAAATAGCCAGAATGGGATAGTAAAAATGTTCAATAATCCGAACTGTCCAATACATCCACGATTCTAAATTCATCCATTTATGGTTCTGATAAATGTAATTGAGCTCATAGGAGAACCATTTTTCCAATGTTGGAATATTGGGAAGTGTTGATCCCAATTCCCAATCCATTCCTGTTACAATTTCCGATATTCCAATTAAGCCTCGCCCTCTGTAATGAGCTGCAGGCTCCAGCCAATTTAAAAGATGACACAGCGCTCTGCCTAAGACTGTGAAAGGACAAGTTGGGAGGTTGGTTCTTATTAAGAATAGCGGAGAATGCACCCGGGACACAATCAGACTTCTGGAGGCTGCTAATAACAATTACATCAGATGGAACAGGTTCAGGTTTAAACCTCGGTAAGTTTTAAACAATAACAATTACTTCTGCCACACATCTGTAAAACTGCACAGTTTGCTAAAGATTTGGTACAAAGAGGTAAAAGCTGCAATGACATAAGATCAGAGAGAGAGAGAGTTCACCAGGTGACTGCAGAATTGATGCTTTTCAGCAGATATTTGCAACCCATCAATATTGAGGGCCGTTTTACTGTCGAGAGATCAACAATCATCATCTGTGGTATTTTCGCACACATCGCCTTCAAGGATATTCTTGAGCTTGATGCATCAGCGCTGTTCAGAATGCATGTGCGGAGGATGATCCATCTCAGACTCCTGAGGCACCAACGTAACAGATTGTCTGTTTTCAGCCGTTTCTCTTTACATCAGATGGTAACCACAAGGAGCTGAAGGCATTGGCAATAATAGTTGCCTTCTGCTCTCAGAGGATCCCCAATTCACTATGCAAAATCTATGCATGGGACAAACACTCCCCCCATGCCCTGCAAACAGACACTGGCAAGACTTGACAGTTTGAGAAATAAATCACATAAGGCCAGGTCAGAACATAGCTAAGGAAATAAATAAGTTATCCAGTCAGTTCCCATCTCCCACTCGTCCACTCTCCTTTGCCAACATAGAGATGGACTGATCCATCGGTCCTCTGCAGACAGAAATCATTGATGTTTTGTGTGATATACAAATGGAGCACTCTGATCCATATCTGCCTGTAGCTCTGTTTGAATGATGAATAGTGTTGCATTGGACAGGTGAGGTGAGAGGGAATGCTTTTGATGGAATCTCTGCGTGTGTCTGTGAGTGACATCAGGCATTACCAATCAGCAGAAAACTGGCACAGACTCTTCATTGGCTTGAGCTTGAAAGAATATATCCCTGGTTGCTGCAAGACAACTATCACTCACCACTCCTCACATCTCTCCAGAAATGGAATAGCTAGACTGTTGCAAGATTCAACATGAAAATGGTTGGTAATCCAGCTGAATGCTTTCTTCCCACTTTCATCCCCAATCCGTTTGATCACATTCTCCCCAACGAATAAGACCTCTCATGTTTTTAAAAATGTTCAAGGTTTTGGCCTCCCTCACTTTGTCTGACTGAGGATTCCACAAGTTGATCACACTCTGCATCAAAACATATCATTTTATCTCAATTAAAAATAGCCAAACCCCATATCCTGAGACTTTGACCACACTCTTTTAGACCTTGCATTATGGGAATAAGCTTCCTGTCCTCTGATGATTCCTTTAAGGATTTTATAAGATTCCATCGGATCACAGCTCATTCATATGAAGTCTAGTGAAATTAGTTCGAACGGATTCAGTCTCTCTTCATGTATTAGTTCTGCCATCACATGAATCAGTCTTGTAAATCTGTCTGATAAACATTGGCGCAGTGACTCCATTGCCAGAACATCCTTCTTCAGGGGTGAAAAGTGCACAAAGCGTTCAAGAACGGGAGTGTTTCACAATCGGAAGATCAATACTGAGGGACTGCCCCATTGTCACAGAGTTAGTGCTGAGGAAATGCCTCACTGTCGGAGGTTTAGTTCAGAGAGAACACTGCACTGTCGGAGAGTTAGTGTTGAGAGAATGTTTCACTTAGGCTGGCTGGTGTTGAGGAAACACCAAACTGTTGGAGGGTCAATGCCGAGGGAGCACGCCAAGGCCAGGTGGTTAATGCTGATGGAGTGGCGCACTTTCGGAGGGTCAGTGCTGCGGAAGCACTGCACTATCAAAGGGCGAGTGCTTAGGCAGAGTGCACTTCCGGACACCAAGTACTGAGAGAGTACAGCACTTTTGGAAGATCAGCTTTGAGAGAGTGAGATCTATCGAAGAGTAAGTGCCAATCATTTGAAAGAATTAAAGATTTAATCTAAAAGAGGCCAGCCACACCTCCACAAATCTGTTATCTGTCATGTCTCTGATGTTTCTCAAATAGTATATCTGCTGTCCCATAGTGAACTAAATAATTATGAAGGTTATGCCACCAGCGCACAACAAATATGGCTGAGCAGTGTCATTGGGTAAGGGAAAACGTGATGAATGACGGACTGCAGGAATCAGTGAGTGTCAGAGGGACTTTGATGTGGATAGCAATAGATTCTTCAATGCAGCAGAACAGGTAGAAAAGGTGGGTCAGACAGTATATGGAGTACTGGCCCTGTGCTAGGAGCTTACGATGCACCTGGAGAAATTACTCGATTTGTATCCAGTTCAAAATCATTTACTCGTCATTTTGAAGTTATGCCTTCAGGCCCGAGGCACATCTGGTTGGGGAAGTGATTGCCACCATCTACTTCATCTGTCTCACTCACAATTTTTATACCTCAATCATATTTCCCCCCACCCCAATCCTCCTCTGCTCCAAAGAGACAAAACACAGTCTCTCCTCTTAATTGAACCTTTTAATCCAACGTAACATTCTTATGAATCCCTGTTACATTGTTTGCAGTGAAATCAGTCCTTCTGCCTAGAGTTTTCCATCTGACAACTAAGAAATGTTTTACAAAATTGTTGCAAAGTTTCCTTTCTCCAGACTGTATGAATTGATAAGGAAGGCAGGCATCTCGGATGCCTTCATCACCAAACTATTCACTGTGTTGACAGCTTCAGGGACTGAGAACCTTTTATATCAAGATCCCGCAGTACCTCCATACTCTTTGGTGATCTACTACGCATGTTGTATACTCTTCCCTGATGAGAGTTTCTAAAATGAATCGCCTCGCACTTAACATAAAAAAAATCCATCTGCCAATTTAGCATCTAAAGAATATCAGACTAGACTGGGACCATCCTCCTAATTATCAAATATAGAAGCAAATTTCGAGAAGTATGCAAACTTACTAATTATAGGTTTTATATTCTCATGTAAATTGTGAATGTATAGTTCAGAGATCTCGAAATAGGGTGGGATTGCATAAAACAAATTATGAGGCGTTCATTTAAAATAGAGATGAGGAAGCTTCTTTTTCTCTACCAGCGGTTTGTGAGTCTTTGGAATTCCCTTCCTGAAAAGGCAGTGGATTCAAAGGATTTGTTTTAGGGCAGATGTAGCGAGATTCTTGATGATCTAAAGGGATGAATGCTGATTGGGCGATACACAGGAATGCAGAGATAAGGATATTTTTTTTAAAAATTGCTTACACTATGGAAACAGATCCTTCGGCTGACCAAATCCACACCGACCCTCCGAAGAGCAAACCACCCAGACCCATTCCCCTACATCACCCACTACGGGCAATTTAGCATGGCCAATTCCTGGGAGGAAACCGGAGCACACCCACTGGGAGACTATGCAAACTCCACACAGCCAATTGCCTGAGGCATGGATTGAACCCGGGTCTCTGGCGTTGTGAGGCAGCAGTGCTGACCACTGTACCACCGTGCCACGCACAGTTGAAGCAGCTTTGATCTTATTGTATATGTGTGTGTATGAGGGAGGGGCAGTAGTCTCAGAGGTTTGAACTGATTCCTCTTGTTCCTTGTCTGTGTGTTGCGGTGGCTTCATGGAAAGTGCCTGGCAACTTCTCATACGTATTTTTGTAACAGGGAGATTCTTTATGCATGTTCTGCTCAATCAATTGTGCTATGACGTTGAAGGCGTGTACTGTAAGTTAAAGAGAGACTGAAAGTTGACAAGCACATATCATGTCACAGAGTGTGCTGGAATATTTAAAGACGTAAAATTTGGCTGTAACCTCGATACCTGACTTATTTTCACTGCAGTACGAATTTACTCAATCAGTTTAAATTATGCTCCAAGTTACTAAAACCCAAACGAATTGAAATTTTACTGTTTTGACAAATGCAAATGAACGAGACGATCCGATGTTTGTCGGTGTTAAAAGCAGGTAGTTTGAACAGTCAGCCAGAAAAAAAAATACATTTTGCCATCGAGAGACTGTAATTCAAAACACTCCTAAAACGTACCTTGTTTTTTTTCCACATGAAAAAACTATGCAGCAGAAGATCAAGATGACCCAGGGAGATCTAAAAAAGAGGAGAATTGAGACTGCTATCTGGTCTGAAAATTGATTTGCTGTTAATTTAATAGGGGCTTTACTGGAACGGTATATTATTATGGAGTGGGAGGCAGAAAAACCTTTAAGTGAAAGGAGGCTTAGGGTTGTAAATACTGGTTTTATACAGTTCATTTTAGAGTTAAAGAATAAAATTGTTATTTTTTTTATTAATCAGTGGAATTTACATAGTTCTCTGTCGCTCATAGTTTAACAGATGACGAGAAGAGGTGGGCTTTTCTGTGTACTTGACTCTATAAACTGAAGTGTTCATGACTTGTTGTAACAGTTTGGGGGCTCGGATCGGTGAGTTGGACAGGTTTAGACAGATCCAGTCTGAAATTTGGATAGATTTGAAAAGATCCCAGTAGATTCAAACACTTGCCGCATAGTGTCCTAGATTTTTAAATAAAACACAGTTGATATAATTTGTTTAATTTAGGTTACTTGTGGTTGCTTACATGAGAAGTGAAAGAAACGGTTCCTCAAATTGCTAAAGAGGTTCTGGAGATTGAAGACGATTCCCAAATTTATCAAGAAAGAAAAGACCATATTTAGAATTAGCAAAAAAGGTTAGAATTGTGTCTAACTAAGGAGAAAAGTAAAGCTGAAATTGTAAGGGGATTAATCTAAATTCTGTGCGTCAGAGAAACAGACAAGTACAGTAGAATTAGAAAAAAAATCTGAATGACACATTGAAGAAAATGGAGTTGGAAGATCAACAAAAGGAGAGAGAGAAAGACAGAGAAAAAAGAACAAAAGAGAGAGTAAAAAGAAAGAGAGATACAACTCTTTGCTGAGCAAAGAGAGAGTGAAGAAAGGGTGAGAGAAAACATAGAAAAACGAAAGAGAATTAGAGAGAGAATTTGAACTTCAAAAGGTGTGACTTAGCAAAGTCAAGTTAACAGGATGGACATGAAAAAAGAAGGTGGTGATAAATGCAAATGCGTTAAATCACTGCCACATTTTGATGAGAAAGATGTCAAATTCTTCTTTATTTAATTTGGAAAAAAAAAGGCTAGGTAGAAGACAAAAAAATTAAGGACAAAAGGGGAGCTCGGGAGAGAATAGATCAGCAAGGCGGCCTTTGTGTGGAGCCGCAGGAGATGTGGGAGATACTGAACGAGTATTTAGCATCAGTATTTACTGTGTAAAATGTCTTTGAAGATATGGAATGTAAGGAAATAGATGGTGACATCTTGAAAAATGTCCTTACAGAGGAGGAAGTGTTGGATGTCCTGAAAGACATAAAAGTGGATAAATACCCAGGATCTGATCAGGTGTACGCTAGAACTCTACGGGAAGCTAAGAAAGTGATTATTGGGCCTCTGACTGAGATATGTGCATTGTCAATAGTCACAGCTGAGATGCCGGAAGACTGGATGTTGGCTAACATGGTGCCACTGATTAAGATCGACAAGCCAGGGAACTGTAGACCACGGAGCCTGACGTCTGTGGTGGCAAGTTGTTGAAGGGAATCCTGAGGGACAGGATGTACATGTATCTGGAAAGGCAAGGACTAATTAGGGATACTCTGCGTGGTGAATCATGTCTTGCAATCTTGATTGAGTTTCTTGAAGAAGTAACAGATGAGGGCAGAGTGGTAGACGTGATCTATATGGACTTCACTGAGGCATTCGACAAGGTTCCCCATGGGAGATTGGTTAGCAAGTTTCGATCGCATGAAGTTCAGGGAGAACGAGCAACTTGGATACAGAACTGGCTCAAAGGTGGAAGAAAGAGGGTGTGTAGAGGGTTGTTTTTTCAGACTGGAGGCCTTTGGCCAGTGGAGTTCCACAAGGATTGGTGCTGGGTCCACTACTTTTAAACATTTATATAAATGATAGGATGTGAGCATAAGAGATATAGTTAGTAAGTTTGCAGATGACAACAAAATTGGAGTTATAGTGGACAGCAAAGAAGGTTAGCTCAGATTACGACAGAATATTGATTAGATGGGCAAATGGGCTGAGAAGTGGCAGATGGATTTTAATTTAGATAAATGTTATGTTCTGCATTTCGTGAAAGCAAATCTTAGCAGCACTCATACACTTAATGTTAAGGTACTAGGGAGTGTTGCTCAACCAAGAGATCTTGGAGTGCAGGCTCATAGCTCATTGAAAGTGGAGTTGCAGGTACGTAGGATAGCGAAGAAGGCATTTAGTATGCTTACCTTTATTGGTCAGAGTATTGAGTACAAACGTTGGGGGGGCATGGTGCGACTGTAGAGGCATTGGTTAGGCCTCTGTTGGAACACTGCGTGCAATACTGGTCTTCTTCCTATTGGAAAGATGTCGTGAAACATGAAAGGGTTCAGAAGATATTAACAAGGGTGTTGCCAGGGTTGGAGGATTTGAGCTATAGGGAGAGGTTGAGCTGTTTTCCCTGGAGCTTCAGAGGCTGAGGGATGACCTTATACGGGTTAATAAAATCATGAGGGGCATGGATCAGATAAATAGACAAAGTCTATTCCCTGGTGTGTAGGAATGCAGAACGAGAGGGCATAGATTTAGGGTGAGAGGGGAAAGATATAAAAGAGACGAAAGGAGCAGCTTTTTCACACAGAGGATGGTACGTGTATGGAATGAACTGCCAGAGGAAGTGGTGGAGGCTAGTATAATTGGAACATTTAAAAGCATCTGGATGGGTGTATGAATCAGAAGGGTTTGGGAGGATACTGGCCAGTTTCTGGAATGAGGGACTTGATCGGGTTGGGATATCTGGTCGACGTGGACGAGTTGGACTGAAGGGTCTCTTTCCGTGCTGTACATCTCTATGACTCTATGAATGGTCAGATAACGTTTGGGTACTGTTACTTCAAGTAAACCGCTAGGCATAGCTAGTGATTTATTTGCAGTGCTCTCAGTTGAGGGGGGGGGGGGGGGGGGTCAAGTGATTATGATCAGGTCGAACAGGTTATTTTAAGTGCTTTTGAATTGGTAGAAAAAACGCATAAACAGTGGTGCAGAAACATAAAGAAGGAACCAAATCAGACTTAAGTTGATTTCCAAAGAATGAAATAAAGTAATTTTAAGACATGAATGTCGGCGTTCAAAATAGATCAAGAGAGGTTCTAAGAGAGGTTATTCTGCTAGAGGAGTTTCACAACATATGTTCAGAGATGATAAGATTTCTTGAGGAGGAACAGGAAGTTCAACAATTGAGAAGAGCAAGTGAGATAGCACATGAATGTACATTGGTGCTTAAAGCAAAGTTTAGCATCCAGTAAGAATTTCATCCTGTGAGGAATAGAATTTGGGAGAAGGGGAGATCCTATACCATGAAATAAAAAGTAGAGAACACTGGTAATTGTTTAGCACAGCATAAAAAAGTAGTCCAAGAGGGTGGAAAGGGGGTGAAAGGCTACAGGTGTTTCCACTGTTGTAATGTGGAACACATAAAGTCATAACGCTGGTCATTAAAGAAAAGCATTGTGAGAAAAGATGGGGTAAAAGAAACTAAACTTACTCAGAAAGAACAGTGAGAGAAAGGTAAAGAAGATATAATTTTGGGAGACACTGGATCGAACCAGTGTCTACTGGTAAGAGATGAACGTATTTGCACTTTTTCTAATCTGCTACCCGAGACAGTGGCAATTTGTTGGATAGATGGACATAAATTTAACCTTTCTAAATGTAAGATCAAGTTGGAATGCCAAATTAAGATTGGAGAAATAACAGTGTGAGTGATTGAGAGAGTGTCAGTTTGAGGGATTCAAGTTGTTCTTGGGAACGATTTAGCACAATCCAAGGTGGGAGTGACACCCCTTATTGTGCAGAAGCGCAAGGGAGACCAGGGGGCTAAGGAGATAAAAGAAAAGTAGCCTGGTATTTCCCAAACAGTGTACTAACAAGATCCCACAATGATAAGCCACAGCACGAAGCAAAAACTACAGAGAAAGATGGAGGATTTCAGGTTCAGATAGCCGACACACTCTTTGGTGAAATGGTACAAGAAAAACCCGAACAGGCAGACGGTGTGACAGAAGTGTTTCGTCCTGAAAGGCTAATGCACTTGCCACAGAAAGACAAGACGATGAAAGGTTATATACGTTGATGCTTAGTCATAAAAGGAAGCTGCGAATATTCCAAAGGGTTTCTTTCTTAAAGATAGAATCAAAAGCCGAAAATGGAGACCATGGCGGGTTAGTGCCGAGGAGAAAAGTGCAGTAGTGCACCAAATTGTGTTGTCGGTAGCATACAGCCAGGACGTTTTACGGGTGGCATTTGAACTACCAGTAGGAGGTCAACTTGGTGTATTGAAGATTCAGCTAAGGTACAAAAACATTTCTATTGGCCTGGAATATAGAAGGATGTGGTTAACATTTGCCATATGTGTCATACATGCCAAATAATAGGTAAGCCACAAGCAGGAATAAACGACGCCCCTCCCCCAAGTCCCTCCTCCCTACCTTTTATCTTAGCCTGCTGGACAAACGTTCCCCATTCCTGAAGAAGGGCTTATGCCCGAAACGTCGATTCTCCTGTTCCCTGGATGCTGCCTGACCTGCTGCGCTTTTCCAGCAACACATTTCCAGCTCTGATCTCCAGCATCTGCAGACCTCACTTTCTCCACAAGCAGGAATAAAACCAGTACCTTCTTTGCCAAATCTCACATTCAACGAACCTTTCACGTGTGTTATAATTGATTGTCTCGGTCTCGTCCAGAGAACTAAAAGTGGAAACCAGTACTTGATAACTATAATGGATGTGTTTATCAGATCTTTGAAGGCAATTCCATTACCGAGTATTCAGGCAAAAGGGATATTAGAGTTGTTAGCAGCTTTCTTCACGCGGTATGGACTACACAGAGATATTCAATGACAGCAAGTGTTTAGTATTACTTGTAGGCTTTTTTAAGGAGATCATACTATACAGTACTTTAATCCAGTACATATCATCCTGAATCGCAGGGAGCTTTAGAAAGGTGCCATTAGACCTTTAAGACCATAAGAGCGTACTCTCAGGATTACCCGTATGATTGGGATAAAGTTATCCCATTTGTGTTGCTTGCCATTAAAGATGCCCCAAACGAATCTACTCAGTTTACTCCCTTTGAGGTAATATTCACACATGATGTGAGAGACCCTTTGAAAGTAATGAAAGAGACTGAAGTCGGAAATCTCACATTTGGACAGATTAAATCGTTTTGGTGAGTTAGCGAAACAGCACCAGAAGAGGACAGAACATGGAATGAAGCTGGTGACAGATTAAAAAAAACAAAATCCGACGTTTTCATGGTGAGATGACATATGAATATTGTTGAAGGTAATCCTTTCGAAGCCATGTTGAGTGGTCGCTATGAAATTGAGAAAAAGTTGAGTCAGGTAATCTATCCGGTGAAGATGACGAAGAACAATAATCTGTATCGCATATGTCATGCGAATATTTTGAAACTTTATTATAATAGAGAGAAGGAAAGGGAGGAACATTTGTTAATTACTGTCCCGTCGATTAAGGAATTAAATCCAGGTGGTGTGGTGTTTGATGTGCCTCAAAATACGTAAAACAATTAGAAAGGCCTTGAGGAGTGGGTAGGTTAGTGAACTATCCGCCTCAGGACCAAAGAACGCAACTGAAAGCTTTGTTAGAGCAGTATGAGGGCATATACAGGAGTAAGATATGGAAGTCTAATGTTATTGTACATGAGGTAGACGTAGGGAATTCTATTCTGATAAAACAACTCCCCTACAGGTTTAATCCTTTTAGACCCAGGCAGGTCAAGAAGGAACAAAGATTTAATTGAACCAAGTCAAAGCGAGTCGAGCTTGCTGATTGTGTTAGTTCCCAAACCTGGCAGGACTTAACGATTTTGTGTGGACTATCTGAAGGCCAATGTTGGAACATAATCGGACTCATAACACAGTCCAGGTTTGGGGGACTCCACAGAGAAAGTTTGACAAGCAAGTTGCATTACTAAGTTTGACTTACTGCGTGCTTATTGGTAGGTAACTTTATCAGAGAGAGTGAAATAAACTTCTGCGTTCATAACCCCAAATGGGCTATGTCTATTTAACGTAACGCACCCAATAAATGGCAACGACTCATGGACTGATTTGTGGCTGCGTTAACAAACGGTGCAGTTTATCTGGATGATGTAGTGATCTTTCATGAGTCCTGGAAATATCGAATGTTACAGTTGGCATAGTTCTTAGAACGATTCGGAGATTACATGGATAAAGTATGGATAAGATTAAACAAATAACAATGTTATAAAATAAATACATGCATATATATACATACATATGTGTGTGTGTGTGTCTCTCCCTGTGTGTGTGAGTATGTGTGTGAACGTCCGCGTGTGTGTGCAGATGTTCACATGAGCTTACATTACTGTCTCATGTATTCAATGGTGATCGGGTTAAGAATGAGAAAAAAACAAGTGAAACCATCCTTTCATTATCATGGTTCACTTTTTTTCTTAAGGTGGAGGTGTTATGAAGTTGCAGACGTGTACTGTAACTTTTTGAAAGAGTGAAAGCGGGCAAACGCTTTTCATGACAGAATGTGCTGTTCAAAGCAGCCTGGTAAAGGTACTTTTTCTTTATATGAAAACTCTACGCAGCAGAAGATTGAAGATGACCCAGGTATACTACACACACCGGAAGAACCACACCTCACTCTGTTTTTATCTTTTTTTTGCTGTAAATTTAATTGGGGCCTCATTGTTGTCAGTATTTTGTTACAGAGTGGGAGGTCGATAGCAATCTTTTGAGAGAAAGGAGGCTGAGAGTTGTAAATAGTGTTTTTTCACGTTCATTTTATAGTTAAAGAATAACTTTTTTATTATTTAAATAGTGGAATGGAGGTAGTTGTCTGTCATTCATACAATAACAGATAACGAGGCGAGGGGAGCTTTTCAGTGCGTTTTGCTTAATTAGCAGAATTGTTCAACGCCGTGTTCCAACAATTCTTCATTCACTTAATGATGCAAATCAAGTTTTGCAGCTTCAGCCCTCCGCGTTTGAAGGATGTGAATAAGAATTGATTTGACTGGTGATGTCTTGGTGTTGACCAACAAGCAGCGTAAATTGTGTCTCTGACTTCAACCCAATGCGAACAGCCAGGTTCCTTTCCAGTCTTTCAGCTAAGAACGTGAAGTAACGGATGTCCTCGTTGTGATAAACAAAATGCCCTCTGAGTGGAAAGCATGCCCTAAAAGGGAAATGTACAAAATGAGCCAGCGACATTAGATACAGGCTGTAGTTTGTGTGCGTTAGAGCATAGACTTATAGAAGCCACGAGCACACGAGAGGCCTATCGATCCATTGAATGTAAAATGTGAGATCAAATCCGAAAGGGGCATGATACCCAAAATTATAACTGGAAACTTTGATTGTACGGGGACTTCAAATGGCTTATCCAATAGCTCTTTGAAGTTTGAAAGTTCTACTGACTTACCACATCATCCGGCAATGTATTACAGATCCCCACCACTCTCTGGTGGGAAACATTTCTCATCAACTCACCTCCACACCTTGAACTCAGAAAACCTTCCACAGTATGGAAGCTGTGTGCTCACCCATCAAGTCCAAACTGATCCTCCCAAAAAGCATCCCACAGAGATCCAACCATCCCTGTATCACAGCAGTTCCTATGGTGAATCAACACACTGTGAAAATTTAGTATGTCCAATTTAATAACTTGCACATGTTTGGACGTGTAGGAGGAAATCCAAGCACCCAGAGGAAGCCCACGCAGACACAGTAGAGTGTGCAAATTCCATCCAGTCACTCAAAGCAAGAATCAATCCCATCCCCTGACGCTGTAAACCAACAAGAAGGACAACTGAGCCGCTATGCCACACCAAAATATTTGGTCGTCTATTTCAAAAAGTCCAACCTCGATATTGAACCATCAGCTGAAGGGAGTAGCTGCTTTCTGTTCTCTCTGCCCGTGCTCCACAAATTGTTACACAAATCAAGCAGGTCTTCCAGCGAGCTTTTGTACTTCAGAGAAAACATCCCTAGCATATCCTGTAATAAAATGTCTAATAGACTATTGAACAGGAGAGGACAGGAACAAGTTCTTTTGCCCATCATGTGTGTGCCAAGAATTTTGAACTAATCCCATCTACCGACACATGGCTTTTTCACCACTATTATCTGCCTGTTCATGCTTCTGTCGAAATAACTCTTTACCCTTTCTGTCAAATCCACTTCTACCACCTCTCCATGGCAATATGTTCCAGGTACCGACCACCTTATTCATATAAAACTCTCCTCGTACATTTCCTTTCCACTTTTTCCTCTCTCACCTCAAACTGAAGCCAAACATTTGACATTTCCGCAGTGGGGTTAAAAAAGGTTGCCTTGATGACATATCCACGTGTGCCATCATCTCGAACACTCGAGAAAAAAACAATCCAAGTCTCATTTCTCCTGATACTTGATGGAATCAAATGCATGCAACATCCTGGTAAAACTTTTCTGCACTCTTGTGCACTCTTCTGTCCTTCCTATAGTGTCGTGTTCAGAGAAAAGTACTCCAAAGGTCGAAAAATGAAAAGGCCATCAATGTATCTTGCTCATTTCAGAACTTTCCCCTTCCTTTCTGTCATGATGTTAAGACATGGATTTAAATGTGAACTGCGATATCGACAATTAATATGTGTCAGTGTCATCTAGTTTTATTGACATGGCTGAGAAAGCGATTGTTCATTTCTCATTGCATTGGCAACATCAAACGGAGCCCGAATTGCTGAGATGACAAATTTCTGCAAGGTTTGTGAAGGTTTATAGCTCAGGTTGAGCTTTAGTTTTGCTAGCTGAGCTGTAGGTTTGATATCCAGATGTTTCATTACTTGGCTAGGTAACATCATCAGTGGCGACCTCCAAGTGAAGCGAAGCTATTGTCTCCTGCTTTCTATTTATATGTTTGATCTGGATGGGGTTCCTGGGGTTTGTGGTGATGTCATTTCCTGTTCGTTTTCTAAGGAGTTGATAGATGGCATCGAGATCTATGTGTTTATTTATGGCGTTGTGGTTGGAGTGCCAGGCCTCTAGGAATTCTCTGTCTTTGCTTAGCTTGTCCCAGGATAGATGTGTTGTCCCAGTCGAAATGGTGGATTTTTTCATCCATGTGTAGGGCTCTGAGGGAGAGAGGGTCATGTTTGTTTCTTTTGTGGCTAGCTGGTGTTCGTGTATCCTGGTGGCTAACTTTCTTCCTGTTTGTCCTACATTGTGTTTGTGGCAGTCCTTGCATGGAATTTTGTAGACGAGGTTGGTTTTGTCCATGGGTTGTACTGGGTCTTTTAAGTTTGTTAGTTTTTGTTTGAGAGTGTTGGTGGGTTTGTGTGCTACTAGGATTCCGAGGAGTCTCAGTAGTCTGGCTGTCATTTCTGAAACTTCTTTGATGTATGGTAAGGTGGTTAGGGTTTATGGCTGTGTTTGGTCTGCTTGTCGTGGTTTGTTCTTGAGTGCTACAGCGGGCGCACAGAGAGGGGAGCCGGAAGGTAAGCGGAGACCAGTTTAAATTAACGTTTCCCTTCCCGCAGTCTGTGTCTTTTTTCAACTAGGAGTGGGAACCCGGGAGTCGTCAACAGAGGCTTCTGGGAAAGTAAGAAGTTTGAGTGGAGAAGGAACCCGAGACACTACACGAGTGTCTCCCACCCTCAATCCTCCTCTAACCTAAAAAAAGGAATCAGTTGGCTGAACAGGTAAGCTACTTAGTGTTCTTGTTTTGGAGACTAAGTGTAGAGTTATGCAACGCGGGCCGTGGAATATTCCTCCTGCAGGATGTTTAAGGTAGGGGTGACCACCGATGCTCCTGCCAACTTCACCAGCAGGAAGTGCAGCCAGCTCCAGCTCCTCGCAGACCGCGTTAGGGAACTGGAGCTGGAGTTGGATGAACTGAGGATTATTAGAGAGGCTGAGAGGGTGATAGATATAAGCTACAGGGACATAGTTACGCCAGAGAACAGAGGTAGCTGGGTTAGAGGTGGGAAAGGGAGGAAACAGGCAGTGCAGGGATCCCCTGTGGTCATTCCCCTCAACAATAAGTATACCGCTTTGGATACTGTTGGGGGAGATGGCCTAGTAGGGGTAAACTGCAGTGACCGGGTCTCTGGCACGAGGTGCAGCTCTGAGGCCCAGAAGGAAAAGGGGGAGAGGAGGAGAGCGCTAGTTATAGGAGACTCTATAGTTAGAGGGACAGACAGGCGGTTCTGTGGACATGGGCGAGACTCTTGTATGGTTTGTTGCCTCACGAATGCCAGGGTCCGAGACGTCTCGGACCGTGTTTTCAGAATCCTTAAGGAGGAGGGTGTGCAGCCAGAAGTCGTGGTGCACATTAGCACCAATGAGAGAGGTAGGAAGAGGGGTGGGGAGGTCATTCAGGAGCTCAGGCAGTTAGGCTGGAAGCTAAAAGCTAGGACGGACAGAGTCATCATCTCTGGGTTGTTGCCGGTGCCACGTGACAGTGAGGCAAGGAATAAGGAGAGAGAGTGCAGTTGAACACGTGGCTGCAAGGATAGTGTAGGAGGGAGGGCTTCAGGTATTTGGACAATTTGACTGCATTCTGGGAAGGTGGGACCTGTACAAGCAGGACGGTTTGCACCTGAACCAGAAGGGCACCAATATCCTGGGAGGTAGGTTTGCTAGCACTCTTCAGGGAGTATACTTCAACGCAA
The DNA here is from genome assembly GCF_004010195.1 of Chiloscyllium plagiosum. Classification (NCBI taxonomy): domain Eukaryota; kingdom Metazoa; phylum Chordata; class Chondrichthyes; order Orectolobiformes; family Hemiscylliidae; genus Chiloscyllium; species Chiloscyllium plagiosum. The sequence goes on from NC_057758.1 coordinate 2,750,072, forward strand.
GGAGTATCAGAAATAAGGTGGGTGAATTTAAGGCGTGGATCGGTACTTGGGCCTACGATGTTGTGGCCATTACAGAAACATGGATAGAAGAGTACAGGAATGGTTGTTGGAGGTTCCTGGTTACAGATGTTTCAGTAAGATTAGGGGGCGTGGTAAAAAAGGAGGGGGGTGGCGTTGCTAATTAGAAATAGTATAACGGCTACAGAAGGGCAGTTCGAGGGGGATCTGCCTTTGGAGGTAGTATAGGCTGAAGTCAGAAATAGAAAAGGTGCTTACTTGTTTGGTGTTTACTATAGGCCCCCCAATAGCAGCAGAGATGTGGAGAAACAGATTGGGAAACAGACTTTGGAAAGGTGCAAAAGCCACAGGATTTTAGTCATGGGCGATTTCAACTTTCCAAGTGTTGATTGGAAGCTCTTTAGATCAAATAGATTGGACGGGGCGGTGTTTGTGCAGTGTGTCCAGGAATCTTTTCTAACTCACTATGTAGATTTTCCGACCAGAGGGGAGGTCATATTGGATTTGGTACTTGGTAACGAACAAGTGATGGACTTGTTAGTGGGTGAGCATTTTGGTGATGGTGACCACAATTCTTTGACTTTCACCTTGGTTATGGAGAGAGATAGGTGCGTGCAACAGGGCGGGTTTTACAATTGGGAGAAGGGTAAATACGATGCTGCAAGACAGGATCTGAGGAGCATAAATTGGGAGCATAGGCTGTCAGGGAAGGATGTCGTTGAAATGTGGAACTTTTTCAAGGAACAGATACGACGTGTCCTTGATATGTATGTACCTGTCAGGCAGAAAGAGATGGTCGTGTGAGGGAACCTTGGTTGACGAGGGAGGTTGAACTTCTTGTAAGGAGGAAGAAGGAGGCTTACATAAGGTTGAGGAAACAAGGTTCAGACAGAGCGTTGGAGGGATACAGGATAGCCAGGAGGGAGCTGAAAAAAAGGATTAGGAGAGCTAAGAGAGGGCATGAAAAATCTTTGGCGGGTAGGATCAAGGATAACCCCAAGGCCTTTAATGCGTCTTTGAGAAACATGAGAATGACGAGAACGAGGGTAGGTCCGATCAAGGACAGTAGTGGGAGACTGTGTATTGAGTAGAAAGAGATAGGAGAGGTCTTGAATGAGTACTTCAGTATTTACAAACGAGAGGGACCGTATTGTTGAAGAGGAGAATATGAAACGGACTGGTAAGCTAGAAGAGATACTTGTTAGGAAGGAAGATGTGTTGGGCATTTTGAAAAACTTGAGGAGACAAGTCCCCAGGACCTGACGGGATATATCCTAGAATTATGTGGGAAGCAAGAGAGGAAATTGCAGAATCGTTGGCAATGATCTTTTCGCCTTCACTGTCAATGGGGGTGGTACCAGCGGACTGGAGAGTGGCGAATGTTACGCCCCTGTTCAAAAAAGGGAATAGGGATAACCCCGGGAATTACAGGCCAGTTAGTCTTACTTCGGTGGTAGGCAAAGTAATGGAAAGGGTACTGAGGGATAGGATTTATGAGTATCTGGAAAGGCACTGCTTGATTAGGGACAACCAGCGCGGATTTGTGAGGGGTAGGTCTTGCCTTACAAGTCTTATTGAATTCTTTGAAGAGAAAATGAGGTCTGCAGATGCTGGAGATCAGAGATTATTGAATTCTTTGAGGAGGTGACCAAGCATGTAGATGAGGGTAGAGCAGTGGATGTAGTGTACATGGATTTTAGTAAGGCATTTGATAAGGTTCCCCATGGTAGGCTTATGCGGAAAGTCAGGCAGCATCGGATAGAGGGAAATTTGGCCAATTGGATAGAAAACTGGCTAACCGGTCGAAGTCAGAGAGTGGTGGTAGATGGTAAATATTCAGCCTGGAGCCCAGTTACAAGTAGAGTTCCGCAGGGATCAGTTCTGGGTCCTCTGCTGTTTGTAATTTTTATTAATGACTTACATGAGGGAGTCGAAGGGTGGGTCAGTAAATTTGCAGATGATACGAAGATAGGTGGAGTTGTGGACAGTGAAGAGGGCTGTTGTCGGCTGCA
>NC_057758.1:2753087-2800031 GCF_004010195.1 Chiloscyllium plagiosum
ATGATGGGTGACTTGATAGAGGTTTATAAGATAATCAGGGGAATAGATAGAGCAGACAGTCAGAGACTTTTTCCCCGGGTACAACAGAGTGTTACAAGGGGACATAAATTTAAGGTGAAGGGTGGAAGGTAAAAGGGGGATGTCAGGGGTAGGTTCTTAACCCAGAGAATGGTGGGGGCATGGAATGCGCTGCCCATGGGAGTGGCAGAGACAGAATCATTGGTGACCTTTAAGCGGCAATTGGACACTTATATGGATATGTGCTTGAGATAGGACAAATGTTCGGCACAACATCTTGAGCCAAAGGGCCTGCTCTGTGCTGTACTATTCTATGTTCTATGTTCTATGAATCTGCGCACTGTATTTTTAGAGTATCCGTTCTTCTTGAAATTTCTGCATTTGCAATGTTTGATGAATTCCAGCGTTGTATGTTGCCTTGTCTTCTTTGATGTCAGGAAGGTATGTAACACAAATGGAAAAGCAGGTCTGCCCAGTTAATACACGTTAATCACATGGTTCTTCACTGCATTATCTTTCTTATAAAATACGTGAAACGACTGGAGCTAGGACAGAACATAAGACAAATAGGTTCATTAATATCATCAAATGCAGACATTAGGCCATCCACCTGTGCTCTCAGGGAGGTACACAAGCAAGAAGAATGCAAATTTCTACCTCCCTGTTCGGACAAGAGTTTGTTGTGTTTACAACAGTGCAGACTACTTGCAGTGTATTCTCACAATTACTTGTGAAGGCCAGAACTGTGTGCACTGCTCCAAATCTGGCCGAAGGTGGATATATTTGGTTTAGAAATGTTCAATTTGAAATAGTTGCACAGCAGGGCTGTGAGGTTCTCTATCAGTTTGCCAACAATGAGTGAGAAGGTATTGGAGGCTTTGGCAGGCTTAAAAGTGAACAGGTGCCCAGGTCCATAACTCAGCAACGTTTTTCCTCAGCGAGTTGTTAGGATTTGTAATACGCTGCTTGGGAGATTGATGGAGGTGGATTCCACAGGAGGTTCAAAAGAGACCCAGTATATTCCCCTACCGTAAAATATGCATTTAACTGGGAGGGGCATACAGGTTAAAAGTGGGTGTATGCTGCTTAACACTTGCTGGAATCTGGACAGACACACGCGGTCTAATGGCCTTCCTCTGTACTGTAATATTCACGACCGATCTGAAAGGAACAGATAGACATGGTTAGTTTTTGGAGAGGTGGTACCCGCTCTAGGAGAACAGACACATTATGTCATGACCAGCAATGTTAGTCTGAATAATGCAGAAGGCTAGGTTAGGAGCAGGACAGATAACGCAAAGTTTTTAACATGCAGTAACTTTCAGATACCAGACCAGAAGATAGATTAGCAGAAGTAGCCATCAGCTAGGAGAAAGTGACAACTGCAGAAGCTGTAGATCAGAGTCTAAAAGTGTGATGTTAGAAAAGCACAGTTGGTCAGGCAGGATCCGAGGAGTAGGAGACTCGACCTTTCGAGCATGAACTCTTCATCAGTAAACGTCTCCTCACCAAAACCATGGATCCTGCCTGATCACATCAGCCACATCAGCCATGATCGAATTGAATGCAGAGCAGACTTGATGGGCTGAATGTGGATCGAAAAGTGTGGTGCTGGATAATTACTCCCGGTCAGGCAGGATCCATGGTTTTGGTGAGTAGACGTTTACTGATGAAGAGTTCATGCTCGAAAGGTCGAGTCTCCAGCTCCTTGGACCGTGCCTGACCGGGTGTAATTATCCAGCACCAAACTTTTCGATCCACATTCAGCCCATCAAGTCTGCTTTGCATTCAATTAGATCATGGCTGATGTGATTGGCCTCAAATCCACATTCCTGCATTTTCCTGATTATTCTTCGATTATCTCCTTGATTAAAATTCTGACTGTCTGAACCCGCTTTGAACTACCCCTAATACCCGTATACCTTTTCTCAGGTGAGAGAGCGGAAAATGTTCTCAATACTCCAGCTGTGCTTCTCCAAGAGTCATGTAGAATCTCAGCAAATCTTCCAGACGTCTATACAGTGAGAGAGCCGTCTGAGAGTTCGCGTAAGACTCACTTTCTGTTCTCGTGATCAGGCCCTGCTCTATTGGTGGATGCAATGGCATGCTACTTTCTGATAGATGGAAACGAAAATCACTGCACTGATCTCTGTCTGTTGTCCATTTCCAAGTGCTCATTGGGTTAGGGTTGTTGGTCAGTAGCTTATGAGGGAGCGAAATAAGAAAATGTCAGGGTCACGTTGATATCTTGTGGCTCCTATGCAGATACATAACAAAATCCTATCTTCCAGCCAATGCAATGATACAGTCCATAACCATCCCTGTGGAAATCCATTCCCATTGACAGACGAGACCCATCAGAGGGAAATAAAAGACAAAAGGGATAAAGAAACCATAATGAAATACGGTGGTAGTTAAAAAAGGAGTTGGTTTGGGTGTTTTGGGTGGGGCACTGAGGAGGCTTGTAGGTGATACTGCTCATCCACATCTCGTGTGCATATCCTTCAAGTTGGGACATGACATGAGGAAGGAGGGGGGACATTGGTACTTTTGCCGAATCTTGGTGTGGATGATCCATTCCTGCCAGAATCCCTTGTCCAATGCAGTCACAGAGAATAAAAACTGGGTCCGGTCTGTGTTCTGGGCGAGTAACATGGACGAAAAAGAGCCTGTGGTGTATTGCATTTGGTATAATGAGTTCTAACCGAATACTGCAAATAGCACAACTGCTTTCAGTAACACTAATTAAGAGATATGAAGAACAGAACCACACACAATGCACCCAATGTGATCGGACTGAGGGATATGGAGATGCGAACTGTACTTTTTCCTGAAATGTGACAAGCTTCTCGAACGTTGTTGAGCTGCTCGAATCTAATAGAATATTGTCCAGGCAAGTGGACAATATTCTATCAGACTCCCTACTCGCGCCTTACACTTTATGGGCACGTTATATGCAGTGAGGAAATGAGTTGCTCACTGCAGGCTTCCCAGCCTCTCTCTTGCTTTTGAAGTGACAGTCGAATGATGGTCACTTTGGTAAGAGTAACAAAAAGATGGGGTACTGGGCTAATGGTCGGATACTTGGTAGTGTGGATGAGCAGAGGGATCTTGGTGTCCATGTACACAGATCTCTGAAAGTTGCCACCCAGGTAAATAGTGCGGTGAAGAAGGCATATGGCGTACTGGCTTTTATTGGTAGAGGAATTGAGTTCCGGAGTACTGAGGTCATGATGCAGTTGTATAAAACTCTGGTGCGGCCACATCTGGAATATTGTGTGCAGTTTTGGTCGCCATACTATAGGAAGGATGTGAAAGATGTTAGGGGTAGGTTCTTTACTCAGCGAGTCGTGAGTTCATGGAATGCCCTGCCAGTAGCAATGGTGGACTCTCCCTCATTATGGGCATTTAAGCGGGCATTGGATAGGCATATGGAGGATAGTGGGCTAGTGTAGGTTAGGTGGGCTTGGATCGGCGCAACATCGAGGGCCGAAGGGCCTGTACTGCGCTGTATTCTTCTATGTTCTATGTTCTATAAATACATTGTCGATTGTCAGGAAAACCCTTCTGGTTCACAAATATTCTCTAGGGAAGGCCTACATGGGGCTGCAGACCAAAACCAAAATGATTGACTCTTAAGTGCCCTCTGGGCTATTATAGATGGATCATCAATACTGATCATGTCAGTGGCAGTCACATCCCAAGACATTTTTTTTTTGAAAATATAACGAGTTCAGAGGTTTTCTGTTCAACCGCTACCCCCAGGATGTTGATAGTGGGGCATACAGTGATTTTGCCACTGATTTGATGGAAGGTATTCAGCCTAAAGTCCAGTTACTAGTGGTGTGCCACAAGGATCTGTTTTGGGACCACTGCTGTTTGTCATTTTTATAACTGATGTAGGCGCAGGCATAGGTAGATGGATAAGTAAATTTGCAGATGATGCTAAAGTCGGTGGAGTAATGGACAGATTGGAAGAATGTTACAGGTTGCAGGGCGACTTGGATAAACTGCAGAATTGGGCTGAGTGGTGGCAAATGGAGTTCAATGCAGCTAAATGTGTGGTGATGCACTTTGAGAAGAATAACAGGAAGACCGAGTACTGCATCAATTGAAAAATTCTTGATAGTGTGGATGTGCAGAGGGATCTTGGAGTCCATGTCCAAACATACCTGAAAGTTGCCACCCAGATTGATAGTGCTGTTACGAAGGCATACGGTTTGTTAGGTTTCATTGATAGAGGGATTGAGTTCTCGAGCCGTAATATCATGCTGCAACAAAACAGAATGCTAGTGCGGCTGCACTTGGAATATTGTGTACTGTTCTGTTCGCCATTTTTCGGGAAGGATGCAGAAGCATTGGAAAATGTGCAGAGGAGATTTACCAGGATGTTGCCTGGTCTGGAGGGAAGGTCTGATGAGGAACAGCTGAGAGACTTGTGTCTGTTCCCATTGGAAAGAAGAAGGCTAAGGGGGGATTTGTTAGAGACATACAAGATGAACGGAGGATTAGATAGGATCGACAGTGAATGTTTTTTTCCTGGGTTGATGACGTCAGCTTGTACAAGGGGGCATAAATACAAATTGAGGGGTGATAAATTTAAGACAGAGGCAGGTTCTTTACTCAGAAAGCGGTAAGGGTGTAGAATGCCCTACCTGCCAATGTAGTTAACTCAGCCACATTAGGGAGGTTCAAACAAAACTTGGATAAGCACATGGATGATGATGGGACAGTGTAGGGGACGAGCTGAGAATAGTTCACAGGTCGGCACAACATCGAGCGCCGAAGGGTCTGTTCTGCGCTGTATTTTTCTATGTTCTATTGTTCTATGTTCTATGAATGTCTAAGGCTGGAGTTTAGATTCTCTTTGGTGGAATTATTCATTGTCTGGCATTTGTATATGATGTACTTCCACTTGTGACCTCAAGCCTGAATTTTGTTGCATTTGAACCCTGATTGTTTCAGTATCTGAGGATTAGCAAATGATACTGAACATTGGGCAATCATCAGAAACCATCCTTACTTCTGACCTCATAATGGAGGGAAGGTCACTGATGAAAAAGCTGAATATGACTGCGTTGAGGAATTCCTACAGTAATGTCATCGTGCTCAAATGATTGACAGCCAATAACCACAACTATTTCCGATGTGACAAGTATGCCTTCAACAAGCAAAGAGTCCAGCCATTCATTTTAAATACATTTAATGCGTGAAATCCTGCGTGGAAATCTCACCTGAAGAATTCTTCATGAGCATTCGAATATATGCACTCAACGTCTGCGTCCATCATCGGGCATGGACAGGTAGCTCATAAGAGGAAGTGTCTAATTGAGGATGTATTCAGAAATACTTCAGCTGTGTCTTTGTCTGACTGATGGGATCGCCCAGAGTCTGGGTATGTGGAAATATAAGCACCCTCCGCTCTGCCCGCTTTTGTCATCAAACATGATCATTACGTTTGGATGGTTTGTGATCTGGTATGTTGGATGTGGTATCGCAGAGCTGAAACTATTGCACAATATTGAAGCAGGTTTGCCCGACGTCAACAACATAATAACATGGCCCAAGGCAGCACACAATAGCAGCTGAAATCACCATGCACCAAGCATCAGATGGGGCAGGAGAGCAGGAACGCATGAAGGAGGTGACAAAGAGAGAGAGAGAAAGAGAGAGAGAAAGAGATTAGCATTGTTAGGAGGCAGTTATAATATTGCCAACACAACATCAGGAATTTCCAGGCTGCACAGAAGCTGGCACACCCTGTGGATGGGAAAAGTGAAGTGGAAAATTAATTTGACGATCTTCCCATTATCTTTATCTGAGTTCATCCTGTACTCTCTCCCCTGTTCTATACTTCTATGTGTCTCCTGTTGTTTGGCGGCAAAGACTGGATACATGAAAGGCCTTTTTCAAAAGTTTGTGATTCTTTGATTCAGTCATTCCAACTCGCTCTCTCCTCCTCTCTATGACTTCCTTCTCTCTCAGCCCATCTCTCATTTCCACCTCTCTGCCTTTATAACGACTGGCCGAATTTTTACCTTCTCCAATCTCCATTCTCCATCTTGTATTCTGCCTTTTTTTTCTTCTTTTTCATCCGCTGCTCTAATCCTTTATGTCATAATGATTATATTCTTCTTCGCCCCTTTCGTCCCCCATCTTTTTCTGTTCAGGTTATTCTCCACTAATTTTATCTCATTACTGCTGCATCTACTGCGTTGGATATAGATTTTTGTTCTGCTGTGAACCAGGTGAGGATTCCACAAACTATTTCAAGAATTGGTTGACATACTTTTGTTGTCGCAAGATGGCTCAGTGGTTAGCACTGCTCCCTCGCAGCGCCAGGGACCCAGTAACGATGCCAGCCTCGGGTGACTCTCTGTGTGGAGTTTGGACATTCTCGCCATGTCTGCGTAGGTTTCCTCTGAGTGCCCTGTTTTCTACCCACGACCAAAGATGTGCAGATTAGGTGAATTGGCCATGCTAATTGCCCATAGTGTTCAGGGATGTGTAGACTAGGTGCATTAGTGAGGGGTAAATATAGAATAGTAGGTCAGGGAATGGGTTTGGGTGGGTTACACTTCCGAGGGTCTGTATGGACTTGTTGAACCCAAGCGCCTGTTTCCATTCTGTAGGAATTCTAAAAAAAAAAGCGTCAGCCTAGGCACTAACTTTCCTTATTGGAAAAGCAGATATTAAGTATATGTTTCAGGTGTGATGCAGCTGGTCAAGCCACTCGGCTTCAGCAAAACATAATTTATTTAAACGCTACAGTTGAAATTGTGAATGAAAGCAGCATTTGTAAGAAGTTCGTTCTTGGTACCTTAACAGACCCAATACAGCAACTGAACGAAGGAGTTCATCAATTTCCCGTAATGTCCCATAAACACACCCCTTGGGAAAAAGGTAAATTCAAAGTCAGGTTCTTGAAGGCGGCGAGATATGAGAGACACATTTCAGTCAAGAATCATCTCCTAAAGCTTGGAAACTTTTTCCACTGCAGCAGCTTCTCACCGTTACAGCTAAACCAAAGTAGAACATGGCACTGAACTGGGAGAACTGGCCACTCCCCTGCCATTGTTATACTAGGATCTCTGCCTTTACGACCTCCCTTCAGAAAGAAAGCCTACGAGCAAAATAACCTTGCTACAGTGACAGCAACGTCACAGTTCCAAGACATTGCCGGTTTATTTAGCTGTGGAAGAGAATTGTCTTGTCATCGTTGATTCTGAGGTAGGTGAGGAAATTTACAAGGAGTGAGCTCTCTCTAAATACGAATCCAAATTCTGCTATCTGTTGGTCCACAGATTTCAGAGACTGTAAATATTTTGTTTCTTCTCACTATTTAATGCATTCAACAGTTGGATGAAAGGGAAAGCTCAACAAGTTCTTCAATGCTCTCTGAAATTAATTCAGGTCACGGCTTAACATAAAGTCTTTTTTGCACCAACTCAAAAGCTGTAACATGAAGTTTGTTTCACGTACAATGACAGGCATCTATATGGGAATCAGCCAAAGAAACATATGCATCTGCATATCGGGTAAACCATTAGCATTCCCCATATTTGGACAAAATTCCTCGAGATAATATACAAGAAAACAAATGACTTCGATCGGTTTACCCCGTTTATCTCTTTTCGGTCAAATCGGAGGAATGACATCATCGGAAAAAATGCCCTGCGACACCAAAGACATCCTTTAAGCACGAAATAGATGTGTAATCTGAGAAATTAACAGGGATTGACTGGGACTGTCATAGTGTTAATGGTTGGGATGGAGAGGGATTTGTTAAGTGTGTATAATAAAATTTTCTGATTCAGTTTGTGGATGTAACTACAAGAGAAGGTGCAAACCTTGACCTACTCTTCGGAAATAAGGCAGGGCAGGTGAGTGTAGTGTCAGTGGGGGAGCACTTTGGGGCATCGAAGACTGAGGGGTGACGTTAATGATGTGTATAAAATGATTAACAGACCCAACACAGCAACTGAACAAAGGAGTTCATCCATTTCCCGTAATATCCCATAAACATATTATGGATAAATAGGAAAAGTATTTCCCCAATGCAGAACTGGAGGGCATAGGTTGAAGGTGAGAGGGGAAAGATATAAAACAGACCTAACAGGCAACTATTTTTCATGAAAATGCCAGAGCAACTGGTGGAGGGTTGTACAATTGCAACATATCAAAGTCACCTGGATGGGTATATGAATAGGAAGGGATTGGAAGGGTATAGGGCCTGGTATTGGTAAGTGGGACTAGATAAGGTTGGGATATCTGTTTCGGCATGGAGCAGTTGGGCTGAAGGGTTTATTTCCATGTTAGACATCTCTATCCCTCCACGGCAAGGTATCTATTCAGCCATTGTATATGCACTGGCTTATAAAAGAGATACCCAGCTTATCCTCTTGTACAGTCCTCTCTCCGTAACCTTCTTCATTAATCATATTTGTATACACACAGACACACACACACACACACTCTGGTTGGAAATCTCCCAGGGAATCCACACTCAAAATTCTCACAGGCAGTGCACTTTCTAATAACTCCCTAAGTAATAACATCCAATGGTACAACATGAGAGTATTGGAGTGAGGGCCCTGGGGATTTATCTCTATATTTTCTGATGGTGGATCAGCAGTTTGAAACAGTTTTTAGGAAGTACTTTGCAAATCCTAGCAACTCTTGGCTACAAGACTTGCTCCTCATCTTATTCCGAACTATCTTGCTGATGATCTTGAAAGTATAATTTAAAGGCAGCATGGTGAATCAGTGGTGAACGCTGCTACCTCAAAGCGCCAGGGACCAGGGTCCAACTCTAGACTCGGGTGACTGTATGCGTGGTGTTTGCACATTCTCACGTTATCTGCGTGGGTTTCCTCTGAGTGCTCTCGTTTGCTCCCACAGTTCACTGATGTTCAGGTTAGGTAATTTGGCTCTGCTAAATTGCCTACCGTGTTCAGGGATGTGTAGGTCAGGGGTAAATATAGGATTGGGGTAAAGGGTCAGGGTGCATTACTTCTTGGGCTGAAGTTCCTGCTTCCACACTGTAGGGGTTCGATAGATTCATTAATTATACAATCCCACTTGCTGATGCACCAACAAGTGGAAACAAAACATCCTTCTTTACCCTGTCAACATTGTTCATGAGTTTCAACACCTGAAGGAATTCACCTCTTCTCTGCTGTGAGGAAAGCAAGCTCAGTTTCACTCCACTTTCTTTCTGTCGAAAATCCTACATTTTTGTTCGATGGTGCACATGGCTGCTCCTGTAGATTGGTGGGAAGTCGGTGGATCTCTGTAAATGTATTGCCCATCAAGTGGGCTACGTTGCCTGTAATGGCATCGGGCTTCGTGAGCATTGTTGGAGTTGTATCCATTCAGCCTTGCAACTTGTAAATGGTGAACTGCCTTTGGGAAATCAAGAGTTAAATGCACATGTCTTCACCAAGCTTCTAAACTGCCATTGTAACGTCTGTATATGAGGCAAGATTTATACTGCATTTAGATTCATTAGAACAGTAACACCCAGGATATTAATAGTGTGTGTTTAGAGGCAGCGAGATGTTCCATGTTTTTCAAAAGTGTGAATTTGAAATTTCTTGCCGACAATTCTGCATCTGTGGTGGAACAGCCACAAGCAGACGTGTTCCATTACTAATGATCTTTTCTTAATAAAAACATTGATTTGAATCCCACTGATAAGAGTGAAATTCAACCAATTTACAACATTATCACGCCATTCAATCAAACTTGTTTAGATTCCACAAGCAGCTATTCCGTAATCAGTAGAGTGTGGTTATCAAGTTCCACATTGAAATAGTGTGTTGCTTGAAGGGAACTTGCCATCACTAATGTTCACTGATATCTTTCCACTTCCCATTTAAATGGTTTGCAAAAAGCTTCTTCTCAGTAAATATTAGATCCCTTCATCCAGGATACAGAAAATTGTGTAATGGTGCAATGGATGGGGTGCCATTGCTGCGACACAAGACAGTAGTTGACAAGATGGTCGTTTGTGATTTTTCACCTAACACAAGAAAGTGTTGGACAGTTACGGACAGCACACAGTCACAGCTAAACTTATAGTTTTCACATAGCTAGCTAGATGACATGAGATTCTGCAGAGAACGAAACATTAAAGAAGTTAGCCAACTCTCTGTAAACAAGCATTATGTCAGCATTCTAAAGAGTCGCATTTTTCTAAGGATTAGTTTAGCCACGTTCCCAAGTTTGGTATTTAGTCGAATGTCAAAAGAAAAGCGCTGCTGCAGTATTCTGACCTACTTAGGCAGCTGAGAATTAGAAAGGCAAAGGAAACTATTAGTGTCAGAATATTAGTTGCATTGCTGAAGGAAATGTTGATCAGCAATAAAGAAGCCCGATGCGTTCTTAAGGAAGTAATGCAATGAATGGTTTAAATACGAATTCCAAAAATAACATTGGCTCAGGACAGTTGCAAAACATGTCGAGACTATGGAAAGATTAACAATTTCAGTTTAGTTTGAACAATTTCTTCCAAGGAAATTGGACAAAGAGAAATTAAATAATAATAGAAAAATAATGTCGTTGTTCCCTAATTATTGTTTTCTTGGGCAATCTAAACAAGTTTAATTTAATGGCTTGATACAGTTGTAAAATGTTTGAATTTCACTGTTATCAGTGTAATTCCAAAAGATGGTTGTATTAAGAAACGTTCATTAGTAATGGAAATGTTTAACATGGAAAACATAAAGATTTATTTAAAGTGAAACGTTAGTTTAAAGTCATCTTACAGCATGTCAGCAGCAGGGATCGTAAACTGCATTTAAAAGTCAGGGGGCCTGTTGTTTGATTTCTCAGGCTGACGTCAGAGAGTGGCTGTTCTCAATTTATCAACCATTGATTATATTGAAGTTGATTTTTAAAATGGTAATGAATAGAAGAAATTAATATTCTTCCAATTCTGTTCTCAACATAGAACGCAATTTAGTAGAGATGGTAAGTAATGGTGTGCAGGTAGCAAATACCTGTAAAGGAATAAAACTATCAGAAGCATTTTAAGACCCCAAACACAGATGATGGAAATATCTAGCAGACATCATGAGATCATGGGAGGACCTAGAGGTGACAACTGAGTTATCCATCACTGAATGTCTTTTTAACCGAAGGAATTATTCAGTTAGGAGGATGTGCTGAACATTGATGTAAATGTTGCATGTAATTACTGTAACATGAATGGAAATATAATGTTGCATTTCACTGGGGAAACCAGAGCATATGACCTTCTGATCAAGAGGGAAACTGCAGCTCATTTGAAAGCCAGATTCGGGGTAGTCTCTGACCACTCCCGCATATGTGGTAATGGAGCTCTGAAGGGGCCAAAGAACATACGACTTATGACTTCTCTTTGATATTTCTCCTGAAGCAGATGTTTCTTGTTACTTAATATCACGCTTCTGGAGTGTTATTGAGGTTGCGGTTATTCATTCAAGTTGTATACCTTGGAGTGAGTGCTAGACGTCAGGCAGTCAAGGTTTGAACTACTTTTTGGAGGAAGCGTGGGCCTCGTTACAACATTTGCAGTCAAAGATATGGCTACATAATCAACTATAACTACTGAAATTTTCCGCACAGCTATTGATGACTGGAAACTCCAGTTGAGAAATATAGGGAGCTGCTTGAATTCTCCATAGCAAAATTTTGATTTAGTCTCGAGATTTTTACTTTCAAATAATGAAGGGACACTCTGCCCAAAATTTTTCAGCAACTTATTAGCTCATTTCCTATTCGAGCATATTTTATAATAAGAGAGAAAGGATATTTCAGCATGTGTTTCAACTGATTTCGGAACATAGTTTGTGTCACAGCATAAATAACAGTATTTGTGCAGCAACTCAAGAGCTGCAGCATGAATCCTATTTCATGTACAATTCCAGACATCCAAAATGATCCATCGTGGAATAAATACAATCGATTCCACAGAGAATAGACCAATAACACTGACCATAATAATATAAAATTAGCCGAGAGTACAAATAGTAAAATGATGGATTTCCTTCGACTCTCCAATTCTGGATCTTCGAGTCATTGTTCACTTTTTTGGGCTTGGAGCCTCCTGCGTGAACTATTAACTATTATAATGTGTCTGACAGTTAAAGCATTAAGAATCAAAATCAATACAAATGGAACACATGGTGTCAGAATGTAATGCAGAAAATCAATTATAGTCCAGAAGAATGTCATGGCACCTCCTGAGGAACAAAACCAGCGAGCTTACTGAAGAGTGTATGCGCTTTCATACATGAAATACCAGAAAATGTTTTTTAAGAAGCTCAGTGCAGACACTGTTCCCAGAACGACACCTGCTGTTTTCTCACTGCAATATTTACGTTTCAGCTTCTGGCAACAAATGGTCATAAATCGATCAAAGGTGAAAGTAACCGTAAACCAAACCGAACAGTCAGTAACTGCATAAAGCAGGATAGCGTGAACATTACACACGGGGATAGACCTCAAGAAATAAAAATGCTCACTATAAACGATTGGAATGAATCTCAGTATCACGTCGAGGATAATGACCAGTAGATCCGCCACTGCCATGGCCTCCAGATAACGACTGACAGATCTGGAGAGACCACATGTTCTGCGAAAGAGAATGATGATCGCCATGATATTAGCTGTGAGGGTGAGAGGGACGTGTTTAATCTGGTGATCAATTGAATTTAAAAGTGACCATTAATCCTGTAATGCAATGAGCAGAAATATTGACCCAGCAAGCAGATGTAGGGAGGTACAGTGGTTCCGTGATAAACTGTGCTGCCTCACAAACCCAGGATCCAGGATTCGATTTCAGTCTCAATGAGAGGCTGTTTGGCGTTTTCAGGGGTCGACATGAGTTATAATTCTCGTGGGGTTCTGCAATCATTTCACAATGATTGTTCAAACTCTGCTTTGCAAAGCGTGCGAAAGGATATATATTATCCCCAGTTTGCTGGGATTCCCCTAAAATGTCTGAAGTCGGCAGAGACATTTCACAGAATTGAGTAGAACTTGCTGTTATAACAGCTATTTCTTAGTAAAACACGAAATGAGCACCTGTCAACGAAACGGAGAGTAGTTTTGTTCGGGGAACCAAGGACTGACCTGGGAATCTGAAAGCGATCACACTTAACTTCATAGAATCACGGAATTGTGCGTGACAGAAACTGACCCATCAGTCTAATTTGTACCAAATGTCTGAAATTAATCTAGTCTCCTCTGCCAATATTTGGCCCAAATCCCTCTGAACCGTTTCTGTTCACGTAGATGCAGATCGATTTTAAGGATTGCAACTGCACCAACCTCCACCAGTTCATCTGGAAGCTCATTCTGTACACTCAGCACCATCTGCATGAAAAACAAACACAATGTCCCTTTGGTCCCTTTTCACTATGATCCCTCACATCATAAACCCTGACCTCCACTTTTGAACTCCTTTCCAATGGGAAAGGAAAGAAACCTTGGTTGTTCATCTTTATCATGAATCTCGTGGTTTAAAACAAATCTATCAGCTCTCTCATGTTGCATAGAGAAAATCTTCAGCCTCTTGCGATAGCTCAAAGTCCCCAATCCCAGAAACGTCATTTTAAATGGTTTATGAAACATTATCACGAATAGACTATGGTCTACTCTGCCATATCGATTTTGTGCCTTTGCGAATAAATCACAACAGGAAAATGGAATTCATAATAAACAGCATGGTGTAATATTTTTGATTTGAAATTCAACAGAAATCCTGGAAAAATCAATGCATTCCCCAACAATCTATTCAAACTATTCAATCTAACTATCTGTTTGCAAACTCCCACCCTACCTAGTGGTTTAATCTGGACGTACTGGATTCCTCCTAACATCCAGAGCTGTGCAGGTTATTTGGTTTAGCTGTGGGAAATGCGAGGAAAAGGTGGAGAGCTGTGTTGTGTATCCGGGGGTGCATGCAGATACGGTGGGCTGAATGACCTCTTCCTGCACTCTCAGTATTTAATGTGAACAACAGTAACAAAAATGAAATGAAACTGCAAGTGGCACTCTAGAATTTAGATTTAGCACAATACTTCGTGCATGTGAGAAATACCCTAATGTGTGTAAGGCAAAAGTCTTCGAGAAGAACTTTCCTTTTTTTCAACAAGAATCCTGATTAGACTAGGCAGCAGGTTATTACACAGTATTCCTGCAGCAACAAGGAGTCAATGGAGAAGTAAATAAAATAAGTGCAGCACACTCATGGCAGTGACTATTTAGCTTCTAACACCTCAGCCTGTGTTATTGAGAATATAACTCTATTAAGGCTACAAAAATGTACTCTTCTCCCTCGCTTTCACCAAACTTTAAACCAGAGGCTTTCCTTGCAGAATAAGGCAACTCGGTCTATCTAGACTGATTCACAATTCAGTGAGTTTGTGGTTGATCTGATCATCCTCAAACCCACTTCATGCCCTCTTCCCACAACCCTCAATTCTCTTCCTAATTGATAAGCTGTCCCTCCCAGCATTGACGAGATTAATGACTCAATTGCGACAGCACTCTACAGTGAAGAATTCTGCAGACTCACTGACGTTTGAGAGGGGATTCCTCCTATCCCTGCCGGAAATGTGTGACACATTCTGGGGAGATTTTGATTTATGGTCCCGCAACCTCTCCACATATAGTCTGCCAGTTGACCTAAGAATATTGGAAGTTTCAATGAAATCGCCACTCATTCTTCTAAATTTCAACAAGTGCCAAACTACCACTCCGATAAGGAAATCTCTTCAAGATGTTGAGAACCTTGAGGAGGTATCTTTCTAACGATTGATGAGACTAATATTGACGCTGGTTGCTGAAATGTTGGTTGTAGGGACGATACAAGCTTGAGATAATGAAAAAAGGATGCAAACGTGAGAACCAAATGAGAGTTAATGAGTGACTGAGCAGCTTCAGATGATTTGCAGTTGACGGAAGCTTATAACTTTGCAATCTGCTTGGGCTAAGTGGAGACTAGCAGAGACACGGATGAGATTTGCCAAAGACACGGATGAGATTTCATTGTGCAATGGGTTTCGGCGGATTGGAATGTACTCAGTGATGGACGTGGGTTGAGGCATTGTTGGTTTAATTAATAATCTGGACTTAATATAGTTTTGTACAGTCCTGCTCAGGACGATGTTGATAGGGAATATTGATGGATATGATGACGAGAGAAGAGTATGGCCACAGTTTTCCGAAGATTTGAGGAAGACATCGACCAGCACACTGATGCGTTTTTACCCCCCAGTTCGAACAGCAGATGCTTGATACTTTCCAGTGGGAAAGAATAAAGAACACTGGAGTCAGTCTCTCTAATTTTGTATTCCTTTCCTCATATTTTTTGATGGATCTAAGAGTGTGGTCAAAAGTAAATTCGGAACAGTAATATAGGAGAAAATGGAGAAGAGGCAGAGAATTTTTTTATTGATGACAAACCTGATGAACAATGGTCAATCATTACAAACATGGGGAATATTGCGGACGATTCAGCATCGGGTTTTGCTAGGCCCAGTGTTTGCACTTCGTTGCATGTTGAATTTACTAATCAAAGGAAGGCAGACACTAACCATCCAAAAGAAAAAAATATTGAGTAATATAAAAAGAGGAAACGTTTTCAGACTTTGGCAGAACGGAAGCAAATTTTGGAATCATTGGAACTTGGTGATATGCTTTACTCCCTCTAATTTTCTGTCCAGTTCAGCAATTTTGCCAAAAGAAAGAAGAAAATACTTGGTGAAGTCTCCTGAAACAGTTTTCATTTACCTTTGGTTTAGAAATTAGAGATATAGTTTTGTGCCTGTGAACAATCTATTATTTGAGGAAACCTTGAAATTTATCATTTTAACCTGATCAATTGCACTTGCAAATTACAATACGTCCACTTTCTTTGTCATTTTCCCCTCAAAGATGGCTGTCTGTCCGTGTGCAATTGGACATCATGGAAAAGATATTTTAGATTAAATTGTAGTCATGAGTAAGATTATCATATTGTTTATCTTTGTCCTGTCAAAGACAAGGCATGGGTAACAAACTAAAATTTTTGGTGAAGTTATAATGCTAGTACCAAAGTTCAATTTTTCACAAGCTCTATTTCGGAACAATTGGGAAAATTTAAGTTACTTTGCCAATTTTAAATTCACTGCATTACGAATCTAGGGACAGAGTGACAGATTTGGTTTGGTTTTCGATTCCTGTTTGGGGGACAAAACATGTGAGAGAGTACATTTAAAGGATATCAACACAATTACCTATGGTCACTACATTTTATACAGATAATTCACAATATCACTAACCCAAGCAGAAGGGGTCAGTAAACCACCAGCGCATTCTGGCAGTAAAGCCTGCTTTCCAGCATCAATCCATGAGTGCAGACACTTACCTGGGACGCCAAAAATAGCCAGAATGGGATAGTAAAAATGTTCAATAATCCGAACTGACCAATAGAGCCACGATTCCAAATTCATCCATTTATGATTCTGATAAATGTAATTGAGCTCATAGGAAAACCATTTTTCCAATGTTGCAACATATGGAAGGTTTGACCCCAACTCAGATATTTGATACCCATCAACAATTATCATTTGTGACGTTTGCACACACTCCACCTTAGTTTTATGCATCAGCGCTGGAGCCTCGGCTGAAGCATTTTGCACAATGTTCAGAATTAGTGTCCAGAGGATGATCGACCCCAAACTCCGGAGATGCCAGTGTCGCAGTTTGATCGTTTTCAGCTGATAGTCTTCACATCAGATGATATTCACAAGCAGCTGAAGGCTTTGACTATAATAAATGCATTCTGCTCTCAGAGTATCCCCAAACTTCCATGCATAACCTATATATGTAAGGGACAACTGCACTCTCCATACCCTGCACAACACTGGCAGGGGCGTGACAATCTGGGAAATACATCACGTGAGGTCTACTCAGAATAAAACAAAGGAAATCAATAACCTTAGCCAGTCAGTTCCCTTCTCTCAATCATCCACCCTCCTTACCCAATAAAGAAACAAACGGTTTCATTAAACGATCCATAAGTCCTATGCAGACAGAAATCATTGATGTTCGATTGAACATCCAGAAGGAGTACTCACAGCAACATCTGCCTGTAGCCCAGACCCAAAGATAACGGGAATTGCATTGGAGAGGTGAGGCGAGAAGGAATGGTTTTGATGGAAGCTCAGCGTGTATCTGCGAGTGACATCAGGCGTTGCCAGTCAGTGGAAAACTGGGACAGACTCTTGATTGGCTGGAGTTTGAAAGAATATGTCTGTGGTTAGTTAAGCCAAACATCTCTCAGCACTCCTGACATCTCTCCAAACACGGAAAAGCAAAGCAGCCACGAGAGGCATAGATACAGTTGATAGCCAGAGACTATTTCCCAGGGCAGAAATGGCTAACACGAGGGGTCATAGTTTTAAGCTGGTTGGAGCAAAGTTTAGAGGGGACGTCAGAGGCGGGTTCTTTACACAGAGAGTTGTGAGAGCATGGGATGCTTTGCCAGCAGCAGTTGTGGAAGCAAGGTTATTGGGGACATTTAAGAGACTGCTGGGCATGCATATGGTCACAGAAATTTGAGGGTGCATACATGAGGATCAATGGTCGGCACAACATCGTGGGCTGAAGGGCCTGTTCTGTGCTGTACAGTTCTATGTTCTATGTTCTAACAGGAAGAAGCCACTCGAATCTTCTAGACTGTTGCAAGAGTCAACATGCCCATGGCTGATAATCAAACCGACTCCTTTACTTTCACCTTCTTCTCCAAACCCTTTGATCCCATTCTCCCAAATAACAATATCTAACCCCTTTTGAAAAATGTTTAATGTTTCGGACTCCATCGCTTTCCCTGATAGGAGATTCCACAGGCTTATCACACTCTGGGGCAAAATGTATATTTTCATCTCTGTTCAGACAAGCCAACCCCATATCATTAGACTTTGACCACAATCTTCCAGACCTTGCGTTCTTGGGAATACACTCCCTACCCTCTGCTGAATTCTGTTAGAATTTTAAATGATTTGTTGTGATCACAGCTCATTTGTGTTAATGCCAGTGAATCTAGTTCTAACATATTCAGTCTCTCTTCATATATTAATCCTGCCATTCCATGAAACAGTCTGATAAACTTTTGTGCATTGACTCCATTGGCAGATCATCCTTCCTCGGAGGTGAAAAGTGTTGAAAGCGTTCCAGAGCAAACTCATCAAGAGTATTATTAGCGGAGTGTTTTGCAATTCGACAGTGAATACGGAGGTAGCGCCAAGGTGTCAGAGTGTCAATGTTGACAGAATGCTTCACTGCGGATTGGTCGATTTTGAGTAAAGACAGCACCGTTAGAGGGTCAGTGTTGAGGTAGCTCTCTGCTGCCAGGTGGTTAGTGCTGAGGGAGTAGTCCATTGTTGAAGCGTCAGTGCTGAAGTATTACCGCAATTTTGGAGGGGGAGCATTTAGGAGTGAGATACTATCGAAGGGAGAGGGCTAATTAATTGAATGAAGTAAACTTTCGTGTAAAAGAGGGTGGCCACGCCACCTCATATCTATTGTCTGTCATGTCTCCAATCTTTCTCAAATAGTCTACCAGCTCTTCCACAGTGAACTAATTAATTATTAAAATTGTGTGCATATAACTCCATCAGAGCACGACAGACGTTTGGAGAGCAGCGCTACTGGGATTTTGAACACATGATGGTGGGAGCCCAGGAAAAACTGGAGCATCAGAGGGACTTTGATGTGAATTTCGATAGATCCTTGAATGCAGCAGCACTGGTAGAGAAGGTGAGTTATAGTAGATATGAGTACTGGCCTCGTGCGAGCAGTTTTGAATCCATCTGGAGATAATATGCGTAACACGGATTTGCTTTTCATGGGCTCACGGAGTATGTTGATGGTATTCATCATTGACACAATGACCACTGATTTAATTTTGGGTTCTATTACAATGTAAAAAAAGAGCTGAAATGCACAGCAACTGGAATCAAAGATTAATCTCGTCTTCTAGACGTTGACATCAGAAACCAAACAGTGTTACTTGGCTGATCTGTGGGAGATTTCCATATGCCTGCCTACACCCAGAAAATTCATATTCTTCCTAAATCAGAAATTGTCTGTCTCAGATTTAAATTTATCACTCGAATTAACATCGAGTTACAAATCTCGTTTGTGGGAAGCAGTCCTTTCTATCATCATTCCTGATTGACCTGCACGTAATTCTTAGAATTTGATGTGGGCGTCACTGGCTGAGACCGGCATTTATTGCCTGTATTTAGTTGTCCTTGAGGAGGTGGTTCACGTGCTGTCGGTAGAAGTGTGATGTGTCTCGGGAGGGAAATCCAGCTGTTTGTCCCAGAACATCTTTGACTTCACCTTCAAACTGTGGAAACAATTTGTTTTTACCGAGACTGTCTCCCCATAGTAATATCGTAAAACCCTTAGTTCTCTTCGCCTTTAGTCATCTATATTCCAGAGAATAGAGGCTTGATTTGTCAAATCTTTCCTCAGATTATAATCCTGATGTCCGGGATCATTTTAGTCAACCGGCACAAAATTCACTACAAGACCAAGTACACCTTCCTCCGAACTGATTCCCACATCTGCTGACAGCACTTTCAGGGAGAAATGAACTTGGGCACCAGATCGCTGTGTATACTTACATCTGAATACATCTTCAATGACGTCACAATTCTTTCGTTTTTCATATTGCCAGGCAGAGTTCCAGATTCTCACCACATTCTGGGTGAAATAAAAAACAAATCATGCATTCAGTCTAAGTCATCTGCCCCTTCCTGTAAATCTATGCTGCCCTGCCATTGATCACTCCATCAAGGAGAATCTTTTTTGATTGTCTATTATGTGTATACCTCTCACTACTATACATATGTCAGTCATGTCTGCTCTCCATTTCGTCCTCTGTTTGAACAATACAACTCCAGTCTGTCCAACCTCTCTTCATAACTGAATGTCTTCAGAACAGGCAACGTGTTGTTTTATACTCCACCATCGCTACGCCCTCAGCAGTACACACAATAGTCTCGTGGTAGACCGTGCTACATTTTATGCAGTTTCAGCAGAACAGTTCTCAGGGCCGCAACGATTGACTCAGATAATTGGTTAAGTTCTGAATTACAGTCTGAGTCTAGAAACATAGCGCTGAGCAGTTGAGCTGGAGCTGTCGAACACACTGCTTTTTCCATTTGGACAACTTGTTCCTGGACAGCCTGTCAAAAGCTGAGGGATGGGTCATGCTTCTGAATTCACCAAAAGCCCTTGAATCAATTTTCCCATCTTGCCTGGAGGAAGATTCACAAAGTTGATTCCCCGTCGTGGGGACTGTCTGATGCAGAGACGTTGAGTCCCTCTTCATAACTGAATGTCTTCAACTCAGGAAATATGTTGGTTATTCTCCCACACCCCTTTGTCACCTCGACTGCTAACAAATCCATCCTATCATGTGTATTCCTGAGGTTCAAAGAATGCACTCTCTGTGTTCTGGGAAACGATTTATGCAATTGCATTTGAACAGTTGTCACAGACACCATGGATAATTCAGATAACTTATCAAACTGCGAAGTACAGTCTCAAGAACAACACTTTCAAAAGGAGGAAAACAGGCAATGGCAACGCCAGGGGATATTTTCCCAGGAACATCAGATATTGAGGGGTAGAATTATAGAGGTTTATAAATCATAATGAGCATGCATAGGGTAAATGATGACTTTTATGCAGGGTGGGGTAGTCCAAAACTAGAGGACAAAGATCAAACGTGAGAGGTGAAAGGTTTAAATGATGTTTATGGGGCACTCCTTTTCACGCAGTGAGTGATGCATGCATGGAATCAGCTGTCGGGGAAGTGGAGGACGCTGGTGGAATTGCAGCATTTCAAACGCATCTGTATGGGTATATGAACATGAAGGCTTTAGAGGGATATGTGCGGAATGTTGAAAAATGGGGCTAGATTAGTTTAGGTTACCTTGTCAGCATTGACAAGTTGGACTGAAGTGTTTTTTTTCATATTATATACCTCTATGATTCAATTACTCCACGTCAGTCATGTCACTCAGTAGATATTGCATTACTGTGGAGAGGCACTTCTGAATACTGTAGAATGCCCATATATCAGACATATTGTATTTCTGTAAATTTCATCCGTTTGTGTGTCAGTTCTGGGTGTGTTTGTGTATGTGAGTTTGTGCGTGCATGTTAATGTTTGTGTGTGAGTGCATGTCTCTATATGTATGTTTGTGATTTTGTGTTTGTATATGTGAATGAGTGCGTATGAGTACGTTTGTGAAACTATAAGTTTATAACTGTGGGTGTCTGTGTGTCTGATGTGTTTGAGCATATGAATGTTTCTCTATGCATTAATCTGTGCGTGTGCAACTGTGTGAACAGTCTGTGCTTTTGTAGGTCTGTGTGTTTGCAAGTGTGATGTGTTCATGACTGCGTTTGTCTAACATGTGAGCATGTGCACCTGATGTGTGACTGTGCATGTGTGCGTGTGACTGAGAGTGTAAAGTGTGTTGGAGTGGTATTCCTGTGTGTATGTCTTTGTTAGTGTGTGTTTGTGCATGTGTGTATCTCTGCCTGTGACAGAGACAGTGCGTTTGTGGTTGTGTGTGAAAATGTATCAGAGTATGTGCGTGTGTGTGATATCAGTGCCCACGTAACTAGGTTTGGGAGTGTGAGCATGCTGGGGAGTCCATGCCTGTTTGATGCAATGGAGGTGTAGGTATGTATTGTATCATTTACAGTCTGAAAGATGGCATGGACATAAAGCGGCCCAGAGTGTGCTGAATTAATGTAAAATGTAGAATTTGTATGTGATACCAATACTGCAAGTGTGTTGCCATGATACGACAACAAATTCAATTTGGATGCGAGCATAAGAGGTACAGTTAGTAAGTTTACAGATGACACCAACATTGGAGGTGTTGTGGACAGCGAAGAGGGTTACTTCAGATTACAACAGGATCTTGATCAGATGGGCCAATAGGCTGAGAAGCAGCATTTGGAGGTTAATTCAGGTAAATGCGAGGTGCAGCATTTTGGGAAAGCAAATCTTAGCAGGACTCATACACTTAATGGTAAGGTCCTAGGGAGTGTTGCTGAACAAAGAGACCTGGGAGTGCAGGTTCATAGCTCCTTGAAAGTGAAGTCGCAGGTAGATAGGATAGTGAAGACGGCATTTGGTATGCTTTCCTTTATTGGTCAGAGTATTGAGTACAGGCGTTGGGAGGTCATTTTGCGGCTGTACAAGACATTTGTTAGGCCGCTGTTGGAATATTGCGTGCAATTCTGGTTTCCTTCCTATTGGAACGATGTTGTGAAACTTGAAAGGGTTCAGAAAAGATTTACAAGGATGTTGCCAGGGTTGGAGGATTTGAGCTATAGCTAGAGACTGAACAGGCTGTGGCTGATTTCCCTGGAGCATCGGAGGCTGACGGGTGGCCTTATAGAGGTTTACAAAATTATGAGGGGTATGGATATGATAAATAGACAAAGTCGTTTCCTGGGGTCGGGGAGTACAGGACTAGAGGGCATAGGTTTAGTGTGAGACCGGAAAGATATAAAATAGACCTAAGGGGCAACGCTTTTACGCATGGAATGAGCTGCCAGAGGATGTGGTGGAGGCTGGTACAATTGCAACATTTATGGGAATTTGGATTGATAGGAAGGGTTTGGAGGGACATAGGCTGGGTGCTGGCAGGTGAAATTATATTGGCTTGGGAAATCTGGTCGCTATGGACAGGTTGGACCGAAGGGTCTGTTTCCATGCTGTACATCTCTATGACAATGACTCTAATCAATTTGAATTATGCCCTACATACCATAATCCAATGATATTTGCATTTACCATTTTGACAGCAGCTGAAAATGTGTTGCTGGTAAAGTACAGCAGGTCAGGCAGCATCCAAGGAACAGGATGCTGCCTGACCTGCTGTGCTTTACCAGCAACACATTTTCAGCTCTGATCTCCAGCATCTGCAGACCTCACTTTCTCCATTTTGACAGCATCAAACCAAAGACATGATCCGTTGTTTCGGGGTATAAAATCAGATATATTGAACAGTTGTGTGGAGAACTGCCAAGAAAACCAAAAATGTGGATTGCCAGCCAAATGCTTCTCCGAAAGGGACCGGTCCAGAGGGAAAGTTGTGTAGCAGCAGCAGAATGAGGGGAGATGACCCAGGAAATCCGAGAGCAAATTCTTAGACGATATCCAACAGAGGAATGTCGACACAGCTGACTGGTTTTGAACTGTGTTTTTTTTTGCATATCATAAAAGGGGTGTTCTTCGTTTTAATCGGACCGGTTTGGTGAGTGGGAGGTAAAAGATACGTTAAAGGGTGAGGAGTTGTAAACAGTGGTTTTAATGTTCTCTCTTGTACCTAAGTAATATAATTGTCATTTTTACTTAGTTTTAATGTTCTCTCGTACTTAAGTAATATAATTGGCTTTCTGACTTTAAATAGTGAAATCTGGGATAGTTTTTTGCCACTCAAAATTAACAGCGCGAGGTGAACCTGTCTGTACGTCAGGTCGAAATTAGTAGAGGGGGTACCTTGTGTAGTAATAGTTTGGGGGGGTTTCATCCGTCATTTGATCTGGTTTAGACAATTCCAGTCTGAGATATGGACAGATTTGGAATACGAAAAACACAGCCCAGCAGATTTAAACACTTGCCGGTTCGTGTCCTCGACCTTTAAATAAAACATAGCTGAAACAATGTGTTTAATCTCGGTTAGTTGTGGTTGGTTAAATTAAAAGTTACAGAAATGGCTCTTAAAATTGGGAACGAGTTTCTGGGATTTGACGTTGATTTCGAAATTTGACAAGAAAGTTTAGCAACAAAGGCAAAGACCATAATCTTAAAATTATCAAAGACGTCAGGATTGGGTTTAACCAAAGACAAAAGTAAAGCTGAAAATGTAAGGAAATTAGTGAAACAGGCGGGTATGTCAGAGCAAAAGAGAAGTGCAGTAGACTTATAAAAACTTCGATTACATTTGAGGAAACTTAAGTTAGAAGACAAACAAAGGGAGAAAGATAAAAGGGATAAAAGAAAGAGTGAAAGAGAAGAAAGTGAGAGAGAGAGAGAGAATAGTGACAGGATGGAAATTCGTAAGGAGGACGTGGTAGCAATGCTGGAAAGTGTGAAAATAGATAAGTCCACTGAGCCGGATGGGATTTATCGAAGTATTCTTTGGGACGCCAAAGAGCTGACTACATAGCCTTTGTCTTTAATTTTTATGTCGTTGTTCTCTACAGGAATGGTGCCAGAAGACTGGACGATAGCAAATGTTGACCACGTGTTCAAAAACGGGAGGAGAGACAACCCTGGTAATTGTAGACCAGTATGCCTTCCTTAGGTTGTGAGTAAAGTGTTGGAGATATCATTTGTAATCATCAAGAGAGGAATAAGTTGATTCGAGACAGTCAACACGGTGCCTCATAAACCTCCTTGAGTTCTTTGAGCAGGTGACCAAACAGGTCACCTGCTCAAAGGTAATGCGGTTGATGTGGTGGATATGGATATCATTAAGCCACTTGTTAAGGTTCCCTATGGGAGGCTAATGCACAAAATGCAGAGGGATGGGATTGAGGGTAATTTAGTGGTTTGAATGAGATGTTGGATAGCTTAAAGAAGACAGGCGGTGGCGATTGATGGAAATAGTCATCCTGGAGTTCAGTTACTACGATCCGTACCAGAAGGATCTGTTTTGGGACCATTGCTATTTGTCATTTTTGTAAATGACCTGGAAGAGGGCGTAGAAGGATGGATGAGCCAATTTACGAATGGCAGTAAGGTCAGTGGATAATGCTGAAGGATGTTGCAGGTTAAAAAGGGTGATAGATAAGCTGCAATGCTGGACTGAGAGATGGCAAATGGAGATAATGAGAAAACTGTGAGGTGATTCACTTTGGAAGGAGCAACAGCAATAAAGAGTACTGAGCTAATGGTGAGATTCGTGGTTGTGTAGACGGGCAGCGAGATCTCGTTGCCCATGTACATAGATTCTTGAAAAGTGCCAACTAGGTTGACAGGGTTGTTAAGAAGGCATATGGTGCGTCATCTTTTATTGGTAGAGGGATTGCATTTCAGAGACATGAGGTCATGCTGCAGCTGAACAAAACTCTGGTACAGTCGCACTTGGAGTATTGCTTACAGTTTTGGTTACCGCATTATAGGAAGGATGTGGTTCTTTGCACACCATTCAGAGAAGATTTACTAGGATGTAGCCTTGTATGAAGGTAATGTCTTATGAGTAAACGCTGTGGGACCTGAGGCTGTTTTCGTTAGATAGAAGAAGTTTGGATCTGACTTAATTGAGACATGCAAGATAATCAAAAAGTTAGATTGGGTGGGCAGTGAGAGCCTTTTACCTCCGATGGTGATGACCAACACAAGAGGACATACCTTTAAATTGAGGGGTGACAGATGCAGGAAAGACGTCATAGGTAGTTTCTATACTCAGCGTGTAGTGAGGGCTTGGAACGCACTTCCTTCAACAGTCATAAATTCGTCAGCTTTAAGGGCATTTAAACGGGCATTGGACAGTCACATGGTTGAAAATGAAATAGCGTCAAGCAGTCCCTTCGGCCCAACAGGTCCACGCCAACCCGCCCAGACACTTTCCCCTACATCTAGTGCTACGGGCAATTTAGCTTGGCCAATTTACTTAACCTGCACATTTTTGGATTGTGGGAGGAAACCTGAGCACGCGGAAGAAACCCACGCAGACACGGGGCGAATGTGCAAACTCCACACAGAGAATCGCCTGAGAGCAGTAATTGAACCCGGGTCTCTGGTGCTGTGAGGCAGCAGTGCTAACCACTGTGCCACCATGCTGCCCACTTCAGATTGCTTCCACAGGTCGGCGCAACATTATCGGCTGAAGGGCCTGTTCTGCGCTGTAATGTTCCATGTTGTACTGGTCATTTATGGAGAGAAGTTTCGTACCTGAGCAAAGAGAAAGATAAGAAATGGAGATAGAAAGAGAGATAAGGTTCTTAACTGAGCAAAAAGAGAGAGAACTTGAACTTTAGAAGTTGCACCTTAGTCAGCAATGTAAAGTTAACAGTATGAACATTAAAAGAGATGGTTGTGATAAGTACAAAATGCCAGAACTCTACCACATTTTGATGAGAAAAATGTCGAAGTCTTTATTTCATCTGAAATATTTGCGAGCCAGATGGGGTCGTCCAAGGATTTATGGGTAATGCTAGTTCAGACTAAACTGATGGTCAGAGCGAGTGAGGTACTTACCGCACAGTCAGATGAGGTGTCAAGCGATTTTTAAGTGGTCAAACAGGCTCTTTAAAGCGTTTATGACTTGGTACCAAAAGAGTATAGACAGCAGTTCAGAAATATAAAGAAGGAACCAGGTCAGACCAATGTTGAGTTTGAAAGCATTAAACATATTCATTTTGGTAGTTTGGTGGAAGCCTCAAAAATAGATAAGACCTATGAGGCTCTAAGAGAGATTATTCTGCTGGAGGCGTTTAAAAACTCACTTCCAGAGATGATAAGAGTTCACATGAGGAACAGATCATTCAGGAAATGAGAAATAAAGGAGAGTCGGCAAATGCATACATGTTGGTGCATAAGACATGCTTCGGCCTGTATTTTGTCCTGTGAGGGATAGAAGTAGCGAAAAGGGAGATCCGACAGTAGAAAACAAAGTGGAGCAAACAATAGTAAGTGTTTACCAGAGGCTCAAAAAGAAGCCTCCGAGTATGGAAAATAAGCGAAAGGCCTCAAGTGTTTCCACTGTGGTAAAGTGGGACACATAAAGTGAAAGTGCTGGGAGTTAAACACAGACGATGAGGGAAAAGATGTGGTAAAATAAGCTAAGCCAGTGATATTATTGAGATCAAAACCTCAAGAAGAACCGAGGAGCTGCAGGAGGGTGGACAGCAGAATCAGAGGCTGAGTATGGAGCTAGTAACTGATCTCTATGAACAATTCGCATATGTGGGTACATTTTACCCAGAAAGAACAGGGAGAGAGGACAGGAAGTGATAATATTGAGAGATAAAGGATCTAACCAGTCTCTCATCGTAAGAGTTGAGCGAATTTGCCCTCTTTCTGATCGGTTACCCAAGAGTGTGGCTCTTTGTGGGATAATGGACAGTAACATAGCGTTCCCCTATGTAAAATCAGTAAGAAGTACCGACTCAAGATTGGGGAAATAACAGGAGGAGTGATTCATAAAGTGTGAGTTCCAAGAATTCAGTTTTCTTTTTGGGAGCAAATGGTTTAGCAGGGTCGAAGGTGGGAGTGACACCATCTCTTGTAGAGAAGCCCAAGGAAGACCAAGAAACTGAGGAGTTCAAAGAAAACTATCCTGGTATTTTCCCTGTGTGTTATCAAGATCCCTTTATCACAAGTCATAGCGAAAGGCAAAAAATGAAGAGAAAGATGAAAGAGTTCAGAATCGGTTACTGGACACCTTGTTTGACGTTATGGTACGAGAAAAAAAAACCTGAACAGGCGCAGGCTCAGTCAGAAGTATTTAGTTCTGAAACAACAAGGGATTTGCAACAGACTGACGAGATGATAAAAGGTATGTATGTGAATGCATACTGGGGAAAGGAGGCAGAGAATATTCCTGAGAGTTATTAGGGAAAAGTTGGAATCCTAAGACGGAAATAGAGACCGTGGCAGGAGGGTGCAGAGAAGAAGTGTGCCGTAGTGCACCAAATTGTGTTCCCGGGAACATACAGTCGGGAAACATTAGGGGTTACACATGAGCTACCTATGGGATATCGTCCCGGGGTATGAAGACTCAGGCTAATGTACAAAAACATTTTTACTAGCCTGGAGTACTCAAGGGTGTGGTTAACCTTTGCCATACCTGATATACATGCCAAATAGTAGGTTAGCCGCAGGCGGAAATAAAGTCAACACCTTTGTTGACAATTCTTGCTGTTATGGACTAGGCCAGACCACTCGAAACATTCTTAAGCAGGCTGCCCCGATCATAACTTTGCAATTTGTTTCGGTATGTGTACAGTGAAAATTACCCAGACTAATTTAGTGAGTTTGACTACCAGGATTAAAACACACAGAAATTATTCACAAAATGACACAATGAAACACAAAGAACAAAATAAAGAACCCCGACAGAACTCAGTCTATCTAAACTAGATATAAGTATGCTGTTCCAAATGTACACAACAGTGCCAATAAACCGAGTACCTTTAAAAACTAGTATAAAGGAAACACATGCTTCCAGGTTGAAGTTAGAAGAAGAGAGTTTACACAACTCACTGTTGAACTACCAACCAGTACTGGACTGACTTGCTCAGCTCAGCTCGAGAGATGATCACACTCCCGTTTCATTGTACAGGTCACTTCTAAAAGATGTAGCCTGAAGTCTCATCTGTTTACATATAAAAAAGGCCTCCCAAAAATCCTTATCATCTGCCTAAAACACCTGTCTAATCGGAGCCCGGACTGATTTATTACCATTAATATCAAAGGATGTCTTCAATTTTTAGACCTTCAAAAATCTGGTTCGTAGTCGAAACACACATACACATTATATTACCTATAAACATGCAAACATGCATAATTACATGCAAATTCAGGACACAGTGCAACCACCACCGAATGCCTCCGTATCTTATTCGAGTCTCCATAACACAAAATCAATCCTGTTTTCCCAACCTGTCAAATAGTCAAATTGAATGGGTGCAATAACAAGTTCCATCTAACATTCTGACATTTTTGTCCTTAAATTTTTCTACAAATATCACTGAGTTATGATCAGTGTGTACGATTGTCTCAGATGCCTTGCTGCTAATATAAACACAGAAATGTTGTCAGGCCAAGACGAACTTTAAAGTAACTTTGCCCACCATTGAATATTTCTGTTGATGAACATTCAACTTCCTGGAAAATTACCTAATGGTTCTTTTTATCCCTTCAACATCCTCCTGCAGCAACACCGCAACAGCACCCACATCACTGGCATCAATAGCCACCTTGAAAGGCTTCGTTTAATCCTGTGTGGCCAACACTGGGGCGTTGGTTAACATAGGTTTTCGGCTGTGTAATGCCTTTTTCGCTGTCCACTGTTCACTGAAACTTCTTGCCCTATTTTAACAATTCAGGGAAAGGAGCAGCCACACTGCTAAAGTTTGGCACAAACATTTGGTAAAATCCACTCAATCCCAGTAAAAGCAGTACCTCATTTTTCGTCGACGGTGTGGGACAATCTCCAATGCTTGCGGTTTTGCATCTCATGGGGCCATTTGTCGATTTCCATTAACAAGGTCTAGGAAGGTGACTGGGTTTTGACAAATTCACTTTTGGCTAGGTTTAAGACAAAGCCTGCCTTCCGAAGTCGCTTAAAGAAGTCCGATAAATGCTGTAAATGTTCCTTCCATGAGTAAGCAAAAACCACCAGGTCATCAATATCACCACGCAATTGGTTAATCAGGCAATGGCCTTATTAATCAGTCTCTGAAGTGTGGCTGGGAAGTTTTTCGTACCAAATGGCATAGCTTTGAACTGATATAGTCAATTTGGCGTTACGAAAGCCGAAATTGTCTTTCCTCTGTCTGACAGAGGTACTTGCCTCTGAGAAATCCAACTGAGAAATGTAAATTTCTTGTCCCACGTTTTGCACACAGTCCTGCAACCCTGGAATTGCATATGCAGCACTCTTTGTAACAGCGTTGTCTTCGTGATAGTCCACACATAACCGTTGGGTGTCATCTGGATTTGGCATCATGCCGACAGGTGAGCTCCAGTCACTAAGTCTCTTCGATTATTTCATCTTGGATCATGCGGTCTAACTCCTTCTTGAACCTGTTCCAAATTTAAAGGGTTATGCTAATAAGGATGTTGGTTAACTGGAACAGCATCTCCTATATCTCTACATCATGCACAATTAGGTTTGTACTTCCCACCTTATTTCCACATATTTCCCCATTTGATAGTAATAACTCTTTCAGGTCATTTCCATTTTCTTGTGCAATGTAACTCAATGTAACTCCCAATTTTGACAACTTCCTCATTGTTCAATTTGATTTGAGGAATGTCAAATGCAAAATCCTCTGAACTTGGTTCTTCCTTCTTCGCTTTTTTTTCTTCCTTGTCAAAACTCCTTTTGAGCATAGTCACATGACACACTCTGAGAGATTTCTTCCTGTTTGCAGTCCTTATCAAGTAGTGAAGGCCAAATCGGTGGTCTCTGAATTTTGACTTATTAATTTCTACTCAATCAATTTTAATGGTCCTCTTACTGCATGCCCAAACGTTAATTCAACTGGACTGAATTTGGTCGATTCATTTGGTGCGTCTCTGATAACAAAAAGAACAAACACAACTCCCTTAACCCAATCATCTGGATAATCCTGACCATCAACCCTTAAATTGGTCTTTAGTGTTTGATACCATCTCTCTAGCGCTTCCAGCGATCCTGAATGGAACGCAATAGATATCAATTGCTTTATTCCCAAGTTATCCATAACTTTCTTGAATAGTTTGGATGCGAAGTTAGATCTCTCATCTGACTGGATCTGAATTGGTAGTCCGTAACTCATAAAAAAATCAAGTAATTCTTCTGCAACCCTTTTTGCTGTGATGCTGTGTAATGGGATTGCCTCTGGAAATCTAATTGATACACCTAATTTGTTAGTAAATACTTGTTTCCATATTTTGGTTGAAGTAGGGGACCTTCGCAATCAGTAAAGACTCTTGTCAAATGTCCCTCAAATGCAGGAATAGATAATAAAGGTGCAGGTTTTATTACTGCCTGTGGTTTTCATGTGAGATGAAATGGATGGTATAATTGGCAAAATTCATCTACATCATTGGGTGGCATGGTGGCACAGTGGCACAGTGGTTAGCACTGCTGTCTCACAGCGCCAGAAACCCGGTTTCAATTCCCGACTCAGGCAACTGACTGTGCAGAGTTTGCACAATCTCCCCGTGTCTGCGTGGGTTTCCTCTGGGTGCTCCGGTTTTCTCCCACAGTCCAAACCTATGCAGGTCAGCTGAATTGGCCATGTTAAATTGCCTGTAATGTGAGGGGAATGGGTGGGTTGCGGGTCGGTGTGGATTGGGCCGAAGGGACTGTTTCCACACTGTAAGTAATCTAATCTAATCTTTGTGTAGTCCAGACCAGTAAAAATGTCTTTGCATTTTAGCTTGTTTTCCTCACCCCAAAATGACCTCCAAGTGGTAACTCGCACGCCACTTCTAGCACCGCATTTCTATCACTGCAATGCATGATGGTCTCCATTTCCTCAATAAGACAATATTTATTAAGAAATTACACACAGGAATGTATTCAATTTCCTTCTCTATGAATGTCTTTTGATATAACTGTTTTAACTCTTCATCTTTCTGCTATACCTCTATCAGCTTAAATTAGCAAAAGTACTAGCATGTTTATCCATTTGCTCCTTCTCTGTTCCTCTTATCTGACCGTAGGAAGTTTCGGATAACACTGTGTCAGCTTCCTTATCTGTCCCTTTTGATCCTTCCTGCTTCAACTTTTACCTCTGTGATCTTGTAATCACACCATCAGTAAACATTCCTGGATAAACATTCTCCATGTCGTTGGTTGCCTGCGTCTCCACTGGCCTTTCAACTAGAGTAGGCAGCACAGCACCTGTGAATCAGCTATCTCGTTTGCAAGGACAAATTGCATTCCTGGAGCTGAGAGTTTGTCCAGTACTCCTACCAAAATTTCTTCGCTCTTCTCTGGACTCACTATCCTCACTTTACATAATTAAGCACTACTTGTCTCAACATGAATTCCTGTTACCAGTCCGTTTTCTGACAATAGTCCCTCAGGAGTGCATACCTCCTCATCCTTCAGCAATACAGACTGAGAGGATACTGTGTCCCTCAATATTGTAACCTCCTTACCTACTACCTCTGGCCTATGTGAATAAACTTTACCCTTGCATGGATTTTTTTTAAGCAGATCTGGCACTTCTTCCTTAATCAACCTCTGATCATCTTGTACACTCTGAGGCAGTTGCCTATATTCTTTTGTGCTTTTTGTGACTCGTCCAACAAAACTTCTAGGCTTGCTCAGTTTTCCTACATCTGACTTTCTCCTACTGTGAATCACTGACACTGTGATTTCATGTGGCCCACTTCATTACAATGTAAACAACAACGGAGCTTTATAATTTTTTTGTTCCCAACAGTAGTTTATTTAATAATCTGTGTAAATTGAACATATGATCTTCACTGAGATCTGCCTTTCCCTTTTCACGTGATGATTTCTCTTTGAACCAATTTCTATCCCTCATGGACTGAAATTGATTCTGGAAACCAAACCAAGTTTTATGAATAAACTCATAATCGTCATCCACTTCAGCTGCTAACGTTGCTTTTTCAGCTCTCTGGTCTTCCACGTGAGTTTGCACTACTTTCCTGCTAAGGTTAACTTCAGCCCTTATCTCCAGCTTTTTCAGCTGACTTTCCTTTTTAAGTGTCAGTTTTTGAGTTTCAAAAGCTCTCTCTTTTTCCCTGCTTTGTTCTTCGTTCTCTTATTCTCTCTGTTCTGCTGCTCTCTTTTTCTCCCTGTCTTCTGCTTTTAATCGTAACTCAAACTGTTTCACTTCTTCTGCACTTTCCTTATCTCTCGCCCTAACTTACGCTGCTTTAATTGCAATTGCATTCTGGCCATCTCTATAGATTCTGGAGTTTTCTTCAGCAAGTTTAAATGCTGAGCTACTGCTTTAATTATCTATCTTTTCCTCACGGAAGCAGGCAGTTTCCATTTTCAGCTTGTCTGCTAATACCTGCAGCTTGACCTTATTTACCGATTGCAAACCTACTAAAGTCACCACATCCACTGAAAGTGCCATTGCTGTCGCAAGTTTTGTCTATTGACACAAACCAAAACCCGAAACAAAGACACTAGCACCTAACACTCGCTGTTTAACATCCCATAAAGAGCCCCCAATCTGTTACGGACTAGGCCAGACTACTCAAAACATTCTGATGCAGATAGCCCAGACCATAACTTTATAATTTGTTTCTGTAAGTGGACAGTGAAAATTACCGGACTGATTTGGTGAAGTCGACTACTAGGGTTGAAACTGACAGAACATTTATTCACAAAATTGCACAAAGAAACAGGAAGAACAGAATAAAAAAACCCTACATAACTCAGCCTGTCCAAACTAGACTTAAGTATGCCTTTCTGAACGTGCACAACAGTCCCAATAAGCAAACTCCCTTCAAAAACCAATATAAATGGATCACATGTTTATAGCTTGATGTTAGAAGGAGAGAGAGAGATTCCACTCAGCTCACTGTTGAACTCCCAACCAGTTCTGGACTGAACTGCTCAGCTCAACTAGAGAGCTGACCACTTCCCTTTCATTATGCAGGTCACTTCTAAAATATGAACACTTTGGCTTGAAGACTCATCTGTTTACATATAAACAAAAGGCCTCTCAAAATCATTTTCATCTCTGTGCCAAACCAGTCTGATCGGAGTTCGG
This sequence comes from Chiloscyllium plagiosum, assembly GCF_004010195.1. Lineage (NCBI taxonomy): Eukaryota > Metazoa > Chordata > Chondrichthyes > Orectolobiformes > Hemiscylliidae > Chiloscyllium > Chiloscyllium plagiosum. The sequence goes on from NC_057758.1 coordinate 2,786,604, forward strand.
CCTGATCTATTACCACTCTGAAAAAAAAATCAAGGACAGAGTATCCTTAAGCCAAGGAACAGCCCTTAGAAAAAGAAAGAACTAACTTTGTGACACTGAATTCGAAGAACCTTTTGTGCGGGTTATATGTCAATGTTTAGGTCAACTGCAGAGAATTAGAAGAGATAATGAACTGGAGAAACAGGTGTTGTTACTGCCCCGCAGAATGTGGAATCAAATCCAGATGTGGCTTTTGATGTGCATCAAAATATGTTAAAACAATGACGAGGTCCTTGAAGAGTTGGATAAGTTAGTGAGCTACCTTTCGTCGGAGGAAAGAACGCAGTTGAGAATTTTGTTATTGCAGTATGACGACATATGTGTGAATCGGATGGGGAAAACTAATGCTATTGTACTTGAAGTAGACGGAAGGAGTACTGTTATGATAAAATAACCCTGTAGAGTTAATGATTTCAAATCCAGACAGGTGCAGAAGCAGGTGCTCAACCAGGATATCATTGAACCGAGTCAGATCGAGTGAAGTTCACTAATTGTCTTCGTTCCCACACTGGAAGGGACACAACGATTTTATGTGGATTATCAGAAAGTCAACGTCGTTACAAAATTGGACTCATATCCGATACCGAGATTGGAGGACTGTATTGAGAAAGGTGGACAAGCCAGTTACATGACCAAATTGGAATTACGGTGTGCTTACTGGCAGGTGCATTTATCAGTGATGGCAAAAGAAAGTTCTGTGTTTGGAACCCTATATATCAATAGTGATGCTCTTTGTAATGATGAACACACCCGCCACATTCCAAAGACTCATGAACAGAGTTTTGGCTGGGCTCACAAACTGCGCAGTCTACTTGAGCAATGTAGTGATCTTTATGAAGTGCTGGAAAGATCAAATGATAAGGTTGGAAGAGATTGGGCGGCACAGTGGTTACCACTGCTGCCTCACAGCACCAGAGACCCGCGTTCAATTCCCACCTCGGGTGACTGACTGTTTGCACATTCTCCCCGTGTCTGCGTGGGTTTCCTCCGGGTGCTCCGGTTTCCTCCACAGTCCAAAAATGTGCAGGTTAGGTGAATTGGCCACGCTAAATTGCCCGTAGTGTTAGATGTTGGGGTAAATGTACGGGAATGCGTATGGGTGGGTGCGCTTCGGCGGGTCGGTGTGGACTTGTTGGGCCGAAGGGCCTGTTTCCACACTGTTTAGTAATATAATCTAATCTTTGAACGATTACAAGAAGCTAAACTAGTAATAAACGTTTTAAAAAATGCTGAATTGGTGAAAGCAGAGTTGACATTCTTGGGACATAACATCGGTCGTGGAAGGGTGACAACACGGAAAGAAAAGGCGAAGGCTATCGACGAATTTCCATGACGAACTTCAAACAAAAAGGTGCTTCGACCAAGCCGATTCTATCAGACGTTTGTTCCAAGCCTCAGCAGTCACACCGTGAACCGATTTGCTGAAAAGAACAGAAAGTTTTGGTGGACAAAATACTGCCAGTAGCCATTTGACCATTTAAAAGCAATATTAACCACCAAACGGTTTTAGCCCACACCAAACGTTTTGAAAATTTTCGAAGTTGCCATCAATACTAGTGACATGGGTGTTTCTGACTTGTGCAGGAAGATGGTGATCGGATTGAACTGCAAGTTGGTTACTGTTTGAAGAATCTCAACATCCACCAGAGAAAATATTCTACGATGGATAAAGAACTATTGAGTTTGCTACTGGCTGTACAACATTTTAATGTGTACATCATGAACAATATATCACAGATGTTTGTGGATAAAAATCACAATGCTTGTATGTAGTTGGAACAATTTAAAGACAAGAATAGAAGATTATTTCATTGAAGTCTTATGTTACAGACTTTTATTCACAAATCGAACACACTTTGGTTAAAGAATGTGATCGCCGATGTATTATCATGGATTTAACTGATAAAATACAAATGAGACTGGTATCTACTCAATGTTAGGCCTATGAGGGAAGAGTTTAATATGAACTTAGATTAAAGTCATAAGTTTGTTATAATAATGTGACTTACGAATGTATAAAAAATAAGCCATCTTTTTCTTAAGGGGATGGTGTTATGAAGATATAAGCTTGTAATGCACCTTTAAGATAGAGAGGTAGCTAGCAAGGACTGATTGAAATGACAACGTGTGCTGAACAATTTGAAAATATATCATTGGTTTGAAACAAATAGCTGGACTTGCGTTGCCATGGAACAAAGAAAATACAATCAAATTCGGCCAATCAGTTTAAATTATCCCCGTGATGCCAAAATCAAATCGCATTTGAATTTTAATGTTTGGGATGATATTAACCCAATTGAATGATCCGACGTTTTGTGGGACTGGAAGCAGATGCCTTAAACAGGTAGGCGGAGAACATCAAAGAGCACCAGCAAACAGACTGTGAGCTGAATAGATCTCTTTTACCTATCTATAAGCAATTTGTGTGCAGTGGAACGCTAAAGTCGACCTAGAGGAATGTACAGAGAAAGTTTGGCATCCAAAGATGATAACTGGGCATGAAATTGATTTTTGCCATAAATGTAGGAGGGAATTTATCGGAGTAGAGTGGGAGGTAAAAGATAAGTTGAAGAGAAGGGCTGTTAACAAAATAACTGTTGTTTTAACTTTCTCTGTGGGACTTTCAGAATAACATTGTTAATTTTTACTTCAAATAATGAGAGCTGGGTCGTCCTTTGCCTCTCGAAATTTAACAGATTACGGCGATAGGTGAGCTTCTCTGTGTATTGGGTTTAAATTAGCAGAACATTTACCCCATGCCACAACAGTGCCCTTTCTTCTGAATGATTTGCATCAATGATACCACTGCAGATGAATGAAATTTGGACACGATGGAAAGTGTAACAACCTGAACAACATGACGTTTGTCAGTAATTGTCTGCTACTTGGAAGTTAATTGCTTCAGTCCTTCCTCATTGATATGTTTGTTTAAGCATTTGATACACTACTGAACAGTGCTGCGAAGAACAACTTTCATGACTTGAATGGTAAAGACGTGGAATTCTAATTGCACGAGTGTGAAAGCAGCACAACGGTGAATCCTCTCACTGTCGCACAGCAAAACAGAGAATGCTACTGAAATCTAAAAGGCTTTAAAGCATTCGAGGAGAAATATTAACGTTTAAATTCCAATTACCCTTCCTCAACACAAATTTGATTAGGGATTTTGAAATCAATGATGTAATGGCGGGAAGTGGCGAGGGGCGTGGCGGGACATGTAAAGGGAGGAATCTTGAATTAAGGACTATTTTTGATCAGATAAATAGCTCTCTTTCTGTAATGTACTTTGGGGAAATTGCCTTCCTTACATTGTTTTACATATGACTCCTGATACAAAGTCCTGTATTTGACTTTTAACTGGTCTCCGGCAATTTGACGAAGAAAACATGGTAGGCCGTGACACCTACATGCAGTAAATTGTTTCTTTTCAAAGATGCTTCGTAATTGGATTTACAGAATTGGTCCATAGCACAAATTGCAGCCTTCAATCACCCGCTTTTAACAACAAACGAATACATGTTTCTATAAATGAGTCCGAACTTACATTCATTGCCGTTCCTTGTGAGAGATATTTTGCGATGCAGTATTTCGCAGTCTTTCAGTCTTTGTGTCCCGAAAGTTTGGGTAAACATGCTGTTTCTCTGTAATATTTTTTGAGATTTTTCTTTCGTTAATTTGTACTCCTGTTATTATCCCTGTCACTAAGTTGAAGGAGATTTGATCACTTTTAACTCTAACTAAACATTTTACAAAGTTTAAGAAGCCTGCTAATATTCAAATCAGTTTTAACCTGCTCGGTACAGATAGACCTAACACTTACTCGAAACAAATGAATAACCAATGAATGTATATATGCCTGCACAGTAGAGTATGTATTAGATATGGTTCTCCCATTCAGCATTGATGTTCTCATGGTTCCTTATCAACCTTTCACACTTTTATTCTCGGCGTGTGTCTATTAAATAAATGCTGATCTCATTTAAACTATTATTTCAGGATATACTTTATGGAAATGGGATGACTGCCACCTGGGAGTTTGCTGTTCATACTCACCAATACGATCATTTCCTTTTAAACCAAGCATCTCTTCTTAAAATTTTCAATGTTGGATGTCATTCTTAAGTTATGGTTTAAAACGCTTCAGAGAACGAAAACGACATTTATTTTCGTTTTCACAGAATGAATATGTTCAGCTGGAAATTCGCAGAAAAATGTAATTGGTCTCAAAGCATCATTTGTTTATCTCTCCGTCAATGCTGCAAGAACTATTGAGTTCCTTTCCCACTTTCTGCTTCTACAATTAGCTAATTAATTTCAGCTTTATTTTGGTACGAAACAATCCTTAACTCTCTGGAAATTAAAACCCCCAGAAAAGCTCAATTCCCATCATGATGTGTTAACTTTGAGTAGAGAAATCCAAAATTTCACTATTTAAAGAAAGCAAATTCAATTTATTCTTTAAATCTAAAACTGAACATTAAACAGCAACTCTGCACAAGTCTAAGCACCCCCTTCTCATAACAACTTCTTATTTGCGTCCAACTCTAAAACAACATTATTGTTCCAATGAAACACTTATTAAAATTAAGTCAACTTAATGTTATGATGGTGTGGGTGTGTACGGTATCTTTAAGAGATAGAGGTAGCTAGCATGGAATGACTGAAAGAACAGAGTGTGCTGAACAATTTTAAAATGTAGGCTTTATTTGAAACAAATAGCATGAGTGGCGTTGTGATGGAACAAAAGCAAATTCAAATTCGGCCAATCATTTCAAATTATGTCCCAAATACAAAAGTCCAATCGAATTTCAATTGTACTTGTTAGAATGACATAAAACAAGGAAATCACACGATGTTTTGGGCTATAAAATCGAACATTTTGAACTGTTGGGGGGAGGACAGCAAAAAGTAGCCAAGCAACGTCGAACAAACACAGTCTGCTAGCCGAATAGCTCTATTATACCTGTCAAAAAGAAATTTGTGCAACAGGACACCAAAGTCGCTCAAGTGGAAAATATAGAGAAAATTGGATATCTGGAGATGATGACTGGGTTTGAAATTGATTTTGCCATAAATTTAACAGGGAATTTATCGGATCCATATTTCAGTTTGGGAGGTAAATTTTGGGATTAAAATACAGGATTTATTGTTTTCAATGTTTTCTGTTGATCTTAAAGAAGAAAATTGTTAGTTTTTACTTTAAATAGTGAGATCCAGTCAAGTTATTTGCCTCTCGAAATTTAACAGATTATGGTATAAGGTGAACTTTTCTGTGTGTTGGGTTTCAATTAGCAGAGAGGTTAATCCCTTGTTGTAATTTAAATTTCAAAAACACTTCGCGACTTTTGTCGTTTGTGACATTCTTCTTGGAGCTGAAGATCTCCCTGGGTCAACTTTTTTTTACTGCGATATTGTTCACTGAAAAGGTACCTCTGATGGAGAGTGTTTGAATGGCAGTTTCTCTGTCGATTGTGGTTACTCTGTCGAACGTTCAAAAGTGAGGAGTGTAACTGAAGATGCTGCTATACAAATCGCGATTGGTGAGGGAGGACAGCTTGAATGAACGTGATACTCCAATTGTAAGAAATGTCTACGACCAAAGAAGTGATTTGGAATATCGACGGGCTGAATGTAGATTGTTTCCTCGACAGAACATTCGTCGTGTGAAAGGAGCAATGTCAAATTTCTCACTGATAAGCTCTCTCCCATAATGTGCCATCAGCAACAATATTCTGATCCAGTGTCCGCTGGAATTGTGAAGACTTGTGGACATTCCACATTGTCTTTAATATTTAGATTAAATTTGTTTGATAGTTTCAAACAGGCGTGTTCGAGTTGGGTGGCTACAAAGGAATCCTTTTTGTTCAGATAGATGCACAAATGTATAAGCATCATTTTACCTTAGTGCCTGACTGCGTTATCTTTACTGATCAAAGTATCAGGCAAACTGAATACAATTTTGACACCAAAAGTGTTGTGTGAAGTCCAGGATAGGTGAAAGTAGAAATGAAGTATGTTTAATTTTACCAGGCAGAAGAATGTTTTCTGATGGAGAAAGACGTGAAACTAAAATATTGCACAGAACCATTTCTTGCCTGAATTCATTTCATAGGTTTTTACCTGACGTATCTCCGAATTAATAACCATGGAGATTTTGCCATATTTTTCAACTCTTCTCTGAATTTGCTCTGTGTTGCTGCATAAATGCAAGGATTTAGAAAGTAACTAAAAAACGATAAGATATTACCAACTTCAATCGCGATAAATTTAGGGTTTGTGAACTTACCTCGGTAATAAACAGTGTTTGTTATTTTGGTAACACCTAAACTCACCGCATTTGTCAACCAGAGCAAGAGAAAACTTACTGATATTGAGAATAACAAAGTGATGGACTTCCTGCGGTTCTCCATTTCTGAGTCACATTTGGTGCTCCGGAGTTCAGTGCGGGTTCTATTTGCCAGGACAATTCGTTGGACAGTTAATGAATTACACAAGACGATCAGTGTGAAAGGAATCCAAATGACACAGGCGCTGTAAAACCAGACATAACCTGTACCTGCAGAAGAAGAAAAGAATGCTGCCTGTGACCGGCAGCCCCACTGCACATTGTTAATAATTTTCTCAGATTCATAAGCAAACAAAACTGGTACTTCCTTCAATACGATCACAACCGTGATAGTTATTACCAGAGTGACTGCAGTTCTTTTAGTGCAATATTTTGTTTGAAACTTCTGGCAACAAATCACGACAAATCGGTCAAAGGTGAAAGAAACAATGCACCAAACAGATAAATCGGGAGTGACAGCAGACATGTATATAATAACTCTGCAAACAGGAGTATGGGACAGGAATGATAAAGGAAAGTGGTAACTGAAGATGTGATAGACTATTATATTGTTCATCAGGAAGAGTAGATCTGTTGTTGCCATGGCCAACATGTAAACAGTGATACATTTGGAAAGGCCGCATTTTCTTTGTGAAATAATCCAAATTGTGGCCAAGTTCGCTATGAGATAGAATAAAAAAAACTCATCAGTGCCTGATTCAAATTAAGTATGATAACGTCGGTCAATTACATGTGATTAAAACATTCAAAACTCATTTAGTCATGATTAGAGTTACTTACAGTGTAGAAACAGGCCATTCGGCCCAATAAGTCCACACTGACCCTCTGAAGCACAACCCACCCAAGCCCGTTCCCCTACACCTAACACTACGGGCAATTTAGCATGGCCAATTCACCTAACCTGCACATTTTTGGACTGTGGGAGGAAACCAGAGCACCCGGAGGAAACCCACGCAGACACGGGGAGAATGTACAAACTCCATACACTCTGAGGTGGGAATTGAACCCGGGTCTCTGGCGCTATAAGGCAACAGTGCTAACCACTGTGCCACCGTGCCACCCGTGTCATGTAGCGCTGACATCAGTTTGTAAGGGGGTACAAGACATTCGAAAAATAGGCAAGACCATTAAGAAGCATTATTATCACACCCGCAAGATGAAGCAAAAGCAGAGATTAAAATGCGAGGTTGATCATAAAATTCTCCAAATTAGTTATTATGAAAATGGCAGCAAAGAAAGTGGTCTCTTGACTCAAGTATGCAAATAAACAAGAAAGATGACAGGGATCAACACAGAGAGATTACCTATGAATCAACAGGCCCGCCTGTGGGGCAACCGTTGTGCCCATTAGCCCGGATTGAGAAAATTGGATTAAGTCCTGCTTGCTTCAGAAGTTTCCAAAACATCTTTGAGCAAGTTGATTTCAAAAAATTGGTTTAAAAATGTCAACTTACCAGGAACAGCTACACATGCAAGTAACGGGTAACAAATCTCTTTCACCAGTAGAATTGCAGCTTTCATCATTTTGTACAACAGTGAATATTTCTGAAGAAGCTGAAATACTATGATCAGTTGCAGCCGTGGCGCTGGAAGGGAATCTGTATTTATGCATGCATCAATCCTTCGGGGAGTCAACCAGTTACATTAATCACAGTTATATAACAAAGACAGAGAATGTTCTTTGGCTGAAATAGTTAAATTAAAGAAACGCGCATTACAAATGAAGTCAATTCTTTGTAAGGCCTGCCGGCACTAAAGTTGAGGTTAGCTCACAAGAGCATATTCTCACGAGAATCACTTTGGTGTTCATTGAATTCTTTCACATAAACATGCTACTGAGGGACGTTTCAGTTGCTGTATTCATTGCTCAAGGATATTTTTCCCACCACTAACATCAACAAGCTCATCTTTCAGGAAATTAGTTGGCTTCACCATTTGCTCCCCTCCGCAACCAGTATTGTCCCTCATAAATGTCTTTTAGTGCGCAAGATAATATTTTGTGATCGCATGCATAAAATGCAAGAATGAAATTTGCGAAGTAATCCCATATGTCTAAATGTTGCTATGACATTTAATTCTTCCACGAATGGAATATTATTTTTTTAAAAAAAGACCGGGGTTGGCTGTGTTTGCTCACCAGTCTTATTTGTCCAGCAGCTTTTTCGCAGCCATTCTTCCAGTGTTGCTCTGTTTGCTTTTCTTCTGCATGTTCCCGAATAGCTCATCTCCATAATATGCATGAATACAGTCGCATTCTGCAAAAGATATCATTCAAATTGCATGTTTTCACCTTTATGCTATTTTATGTGCTATGGTCCAGTTCATACGCTTGTATAAAATTGTATACAGTTGTATACGATTTTGATTCGGCCCAATTTGGAATACTGCGTCCACTTCTGGTCAACACATTAACAAAAGGATGTGGATGTTTTGGAGAGGGTGCAGATAAATTTTATTAGAATGTTCCCTGGTATGGAGGACACTAGTTACCAAGAAAGGTTGAGCACATTCGGATTACTTTCATGAGGAAGATCGAGGTTGAGGGGGTCTTGTTTGATATTAACAAATCATGAGAGGTATGGGTAGGGTGGATAACAAGAAGGTTTTTTGCAGAGTGCGGAACTCTAATCCTGGAGGTCAAGAATTCAAAGTGAGAGGGGAAATTTTAGGGGAATCTGCGTGCAAAACTCTTTACACAGAGCGTGCTGGGTGCCTGAATGCGTTGCCAGTGATGGTAGGAGAGGTGGACACGATAGCGTCGTTTAAGATGTACTTGGACAGATACGTGAATGGACAGCGAGCAAAAGATACAGACACTTCGAAACAAGGTGGCAGGTTTATGTAAAGGATCTAGATTGGAGCAGGCTTGGAGGGCCGAAGGGTCTGTTCTGGTGCTGTAATTTTCTTTGTTCTTTGAACTTTTTCTATGCATGTATGTTGTGGATTTTCCGGGAGTGATGCAGTTAGCCCAACCATTGCATTTTCAACAAATGAGAATTTATTTGCAAGATTACCGATTAATACAAAGAAAAGAGAACATAATGTATAATATCTTTATTGAACCGAAAGCTCAACAGTTTTCCCAACTTAACGATGCTGTTCCAAATACCTGCAAAAATTGCCTTAAATATATCTTTGCTAAAAAAAAAGGGAAAATGCAATATTGGTTTTTACAGGTGAAATATCAGACAGAGGGAGGATACACTTTCACTTTTCTTTTTAACTTGAATGCGTTTTGCTTGAGGTAGTATCTGTTAGCTAGAATTAAATTGGCACAAAAACCCTTTCAACCGAGACACCCTGGAACCCATGTCTTTACAATCGTTCTAAATATAAAAAAACAAATGGTCCAATAACCTTGATTAAGGAGAAGCAGCATCCCAAATGGATCCTGATGTACTTGTTCACCTGCATGACAATTTCTTCGAGCAAGAATTCTCTCCCTGTCCCATTGACTCCTTCACACGCTTTCAAAACTTCACCTTCACCTGGACTCTGAACTTTCACCTGAACTCGACATCTTCATTAGAAACTATTGGCCTCACATTGGTCGCCTCATTTTCTCAATTCCTCAGACTATCTCCCTATTAACTGATTCAATTCCGTGCTCTCTCAGATCCAACCCGAATTGTTTTACTAATCCTGTCACCAAGTGTGGTGCTGTTGTTTCTTCATTAGAAACTATTGGCCTCACATTGGTCGCCTCATTTTCTCAATTCCTAAGACTATCTCCCTATTAACTGATTCAATTCCGTGCTCTCTCAGATTCAACCCGAATTGTTTTACTAATCCTGTCACCAAGTGTGGTGCTGTTGTTATGTGCTCTACTCAAGTCTACATTACAATTGTTGAGGGCTAGCTTCGAAAACCTCCAGCTACCTCTACTCGGACCATCATTCCGCCATGGCGAACACAACTGTCACGACCGCTGTTTCATCCTGTGATCTTCCGTTGACTGCTTCCACGCTCATAGTCTCCCAGCCACACGCAGCCCAATTCTACCTCCTTCCAAAAATTCAGAAAGAGGACTTCCTTGGCATCTTTGTGGTCTCTGCCCGTTTTTGCCTCTGTTCCAACCCCGATTCGATGTTTTTCTCCTCTTCTTCTGTCCATTCGCATCTGCATCCGCCATTCCCTTGACGGCACGTGGCACAGTGGTTAACACTGCTGTCTCACAGCGCCAGAGACCCGGGTTCAATTCCCGCCTCAGGCGACTCTCTGTGTTTGCACATTCTCCGCGTGTCTGCGTGGGTTTTCTCCGGGTGCTCCAGTTTCCTCCCACAATCCCAAAATGTGCAGGTTAGGTGAATTGATCATGCTAAATTGTCCGTAGTCACAGCGCCAGAGACCCGGGTTCAATTCCCGCCTCAGGCGACTCTCTGTGTTTGCACATTCTCCGCGTGTCTGCGTGGGTTTCCTCCCGGTGCTCCGGTTTCCTCCCACAATCCAAAAATGTGCAGGTTAGGTGAATTGATCATGCTAAATTGTCCGTAGCGTTAGGTGAAGGGGTAAATGTAGGAGTATGGGTCTGGGTGGTAGGTGGGTCGGTGTGGACTTGCTGGCCCGAAGGGCCTGTTTCCACTTTGTAAGTAATCTAATCTATATTCAAGTTTCTGAATTTCCAGTTGGCAGGCTGCACTCAGATTTTTTTTCCCTTGGGACATTCAATTCCTTGACACCTCCACCCCATCAGGGTGGTCGCAGGGCTCCATGATACTGCTTGAAAAAAAGAAGGCCCCATCTACCATGAACGTCTTCTGCCTGGCCTAGCTTGTGATCACCCTGAACATCTGCAGTTTTAAATCCTCTCACCTACTCCACGTTCCTGCATGGGCCACAGTGAAACCTGTCTCTTTGTGGGCTGTGTGAAACTTTTCTTGTTTCAGTCTGACCACAGGCCCCACCCACAGCTCTTTCTAGGGGATGTCCATGATTTTATCCATGCTGCTTCACTGTCTCGATCGGAATTTTAAACGTTTATCTATTTCACTTCCAATTTCCACCCTGATCTCATCTTCACCTGGTCCACCTCTGACATGGTCCCTTCCCTTCCTCAAAAAATCTATTTGGATTTCTGGTGATATATTGCCCACCAATAACCACTATAAGCCCACTGACAATCACATTTAGATTGACTATATATTCCGCACCCTGCTTTCTCTGAAGACTCTATTCCATTGCCCCAGTTTATCCGTCTTCATCACATCTTTTCTCAAATTGTCAAGGTTGGTGGGAGGACCTTCGAAATGTGCACCTTTATAATCAACTCAGGATTCCACAGCAGTCTTGCTACAGGGCCCCCAGCTGGATTCGATCTGTCTCTCACACGTCAGTCCTTCCTCTCTTCCCCCTTACAGCATCAATAGAGTTCACCTTATCCTCACCCACCAGCATCAACATCATGAAAAATATTAGCCGCTATTTCCGCCATTTCAGCAGGTTGCCAAAACTAGACACATGTTCTCCTCCGTTCTGTCAGCATTCTGCAAGGACCATTCCAGCCGAGGAACCCTTGTCTATTCTGTGACGATGCTGTCCGTTTAACAACGTTATTATATCCTTGGATTTTTAAAGAGAGGTCGTAAATGCAGAGGTGTCGCGCAGTCTGGTAAAAGCTTAGTTTACCAAAGGCATGGGAGTGCCTGTGTCTTCCATTCAGGTTTTTTTCCGGTTTGGTTTAGCTGTGGCAGTCACAAGATGTTTGAATCGAGGATAGGGCAGTAGACTTCATCGTATGGTTCCTGACTGAGATTCTCTGAAATCTCTTTGGATATTGTTCCCTGCTGCCTGCAAGAATCTGTGTTTGAATTTACCCTTTGTGTAAGGGGTATGTTTATGGAATGATACCGAATTAGTACATTTCCTTATTTACGGTACTGAACCGGTACCAATAATTTTCCAACAGTGACGTTTTTCTCTTTTCCATTATCTTTGGTTCGTCTTTCGACTGCAGTGTTAAAATGAATTCTGTTTTGTTTTAAGCCGAGTGTTTTGACCAGCTGCACCATACCTGGAATACCCATTTCATATCTGCTTTGGAAATCAGAAAGTTAGCGTGTAAGCAACACGGCGCCACAGTCTCATGGCACATTCTGTAGATTTGGAGATTCTATAAATCTTGCCTGTTTACTCCCTCACTCTTCACACTCCAAGGTATCATTCAGGGTTTTATCTGCACTTCACTGTATCTAGTCTACTCTATTCACTGATTGCAATGCCGTGCCCTCCACCCAGGGGGAACTTAAACACAGGTCATGTGACCACTTCGTTGCCCCACTACATTCTGTCCACAGAGACCACCCTGTGGCTTTTCAATTCAACACACCACCGTATTCTCTGGCAAACATCTCCATCTGAGGCTTGCGGCAGTGAAGCTCAGCACAAGTTACAAAATCAGCACCTCATTTTCCACTTGCGAACCCTGCAGCTGAATATGGAGCTCATCAATTTTAGCGCTCTAGCACCTTCCCCTATGCTTTTGCTCAAACCCACACACCAAGTCTAGTCATTACATGAACCAATACCACACACTGCCCATTAGAACATAGAACATAGAAGAATACAGCGCAGTACAGGCCCTTCGGCCCTCGATGTTGCGCCTATCCAAGCCCACCTAATCTACACTAGCCCACTATCCTCCATATGCCTATCCAATGCCCGCTGAAATGCCCATAATGAGGGAGAGACTGCTACTGGCAGGGCATTCCATGAACTCACGACTCGCTGAGTAAAGAACCTACCCCTAACATCTGTCCTATACCTACCACCCCTTAATTTAAAGCTATGCCCCCTCATAATAGCTGACTCCATACGTGGAAAAAGATTCTCACTGTCAACCTATCTAAACCCCTAATCATCTTGTACACCTCTATCAAGTCACCCCTAAACCTTCTTTACACCATTGAAAACAACCCCAAGTGCCTCAGCCCTGCCTCATACGATCTCTCTACCATACCAGGCAACATCCTGGTAAACCACCTCTGCACCCGTTCCAGTGCCTCCACATCCTTCCTATAGTATGGCAACCAAAACTGCACACAATA
>NC_057758.1:2800726-2812643 GCF_004010195.1 Chiloscyllium plagiosum
CTCCATATGTGGAAAAAGGTTCTCATGGTCAACCCTATCTAAACCCCTAATCATCTTGTACACCTCTATCAAGTCACCCTAAACCTTCTTTTCTCCAATGAAAACAGCCCCAAGTGCCTCAGCCTTTCCTCATACGATCTTCCTACCATACCAGGCAACATCCTGGTAAACATCCTTTGCACCCGTTCCAGTGCCTCCACATCCTTCCTATAGTATGGCGACCAAAACTGCACACAATAGGATGTCTGGTCTGGCCCATAACCCCATTAATAGCTATTTATTCCCTCAAGCTAAACTGTAATCGGACAGCGGTTTGTCTCTCATTGTCTATATTATGGACAAGGCCAAACCACCTCAAAACATTTCAAAATGTACCTGGGGCCTAACTTGTTTTAGTTACTATAATCAGTTGTAAATGGGATGTTCCAGGAGTGATGCAGCTGGCTCAGCCACACAGGTGTAATCAAAACATTTACAGACTACTGAATGAAACACGACCCGAATTTAGAATAACTTGACCTATCTGAAAACCCAATCGGGCCTATTGCAACTGAATGACGCTGTTCCAAGTAATTATAACATCCTCATAAACACTCCTAGGCATATAAAAGGTAACACAGATTATTATAGGAGAAATGTCAGAGAGAGAGAGAGAAAGAGAGAGAGAGACTCTCTGCCTCTGATCAACCATGTTTTCATTCATTAATTCAAATTGTGTCCCATTGCAGGCAGGTTATCACTCTCACACACACGCATGCACACGAACAGAGACGCAGACACATACAGGGACACACACGCATACACAGACAGAGAAAACATAGTAGTATGAACGTATATAACATCAAATATACAATGAACAAAGAATATTCACAGTCCAGGAACAGGGCTTTCAGCCCTCCAAGCCCGAGCTGATCCAAATCTACTGTCTAAACGTGTCGCTTAGTCCTTAAGCATATGTATCCCTCGGCTCCCCATCTAGTCATGCATCTGTCCAGGGACATCTTGAATGAATCTAATTTGTCTGCTTCTACTACCTCTGTTGGCAACCCGTTCCAGGCACCTATCAAACTCGGTGTAAAGTACTTGCCGCGTGAATTCCCCATAAGCATTTCACCTCTCACCTTGAAAGCTTGACCTCTCGTTATTGAATCCTTCACTCTGTGAAAAAGCTTTTCTCTATCTACCCTATCTGTACCCTTGGTGATTTTGTAGACGGCAATCAGGTCCCTGCTCATTTTCCTTTTTTTGTAATGAAAACAAACCTAACCTAACCTCTCTTCATACCTCCCTTCCATACCAGGCAACATCCTCGTAAATCTTCTCTACACCCTCTCCATAGCGTCCACCTCCTTTTGGTAAAGTGACGACAAGAACTGTACAAAGTATTCTAAATGCGGCCGAAACAACGCGTACAATTTTAACATGACCTGCCAGCTCTTATACTCAATAGTCCGTCCAATAAAGGCAAGCATACCATCTGCCTTCTTGACCACTCTATCCATCTCTGCAGCAATCTTCATTGTACAATGGACCTGAAATCCTAGACATCTCTGCTCATCAACTTTTCCCAAGGCTCTTCCGTTTAATGTATAATTCACTCTAAAATTAGACATCCCAAAATGTGTCAACTCACATTTGCCTGGATTGAACTCCAACTGCCTCTTCTCCGTCAACTCTTCAAGCTATCTATATTCTCCTGTATTCTTTGACAGTCCACTATGCTTCCTGCTATTCCACCAATCTTCGTATCATCTGCAAACTTACTGATCAGACCAACAATGCCCTCTTCTGGATCATTTCTGCATATTACAAACAGCAGATGTCAAAGCACTGATCCCTGTGGCACAGCACTGGTCACCTTTCTTCATTTCAAGAAACTCTGTTCAACTACTACTCTCTGTCTCCTGTTGCTCAACCAGTTCTTTATCCACCAATTAGAACACGCTGCACACCATGTGACTTCACTTTCTCCATTAGTTTGCCATGGGAAACCTTCTCAATCGCCTTACAAAACTTCATGTGTATGACAACTGCAGACATTCCTTCATCTATCAACTTGGTCACTTCCTCAAAGAACTCTATTAAGTTGGTAAGGCACGATCACTCCCCCTCACACGGTCCACACATAAATCCGTGCTGCCTATCACTCATAAACCCATTCTCCTCTAAATATAAATAGATTTTTTCCCTCAGTACCTTCCCCAGCAGCTTTCCCAGCACTGCCCTCAGGCTCACTGGTCTGTAGTGAACCAAAACATCCCTACTATCTTTCCTGTACAGGGGGACAACATGAGCAACCCTTCAGTCCTCCGGCACCTCACCTGTGTTTAAGGACGCTACAAAGATATTTGACAGGACCCCGTTTATTTCTTCTCTATCTTCCCTCAGCCACCTTAGATCGCTCGCATCCGGTGCTCGGGAGTTGTCCACCTCAATAACCTCTAGCCTACACAAACACTCAGACACTTATAGATACACACACAGACACTCAAAATGCTACGGTATATTATCAGGGAAGAAGCCAATCTTTTTAATAAATTCAAGGTCATTTGCACTAACTGTGCATGTCTCTACTTGGTGCTCAGACAGGCAGAGAGCTTTTGATTAATCACGTTTTATTTCACTCGTTCAGAATATGCCTCATTATTCTCTCTTTCTCTCTCTCTTCCAGTCTTTCTCTCTCTCTCTCTCTCTCACACACACACACACGGAAAAAGACTGACAGATGAAATGGGATGGAGCGGTTAACGTGTGAATAGAGTTTGGCTAAGCTCATGGTGTTTTATTTGTACCAGATAGAGATGAATCCTATTTGAGGTTCATTTGATTATGAGAGTCACGGGCAGAGTAGGTACGATGTAACTGCTTCACTTAACCGATTGTCAAGAACAAAGATAGTAAAAACAAATAAAGTTTCATTTTGTGGTTATGGGCAGGGTAATATACGGGACTGAGGGAATACGTTTTAACTCAGAGAATGATAGGGTTCCGGAATGCTCTGCCCAGGAGGGCAAGCTGAGGCGGGAAGACCACAACTATTTAAAAAAAAATTGCAGGATATAGGCTTGGTATGGCAAAGTGTGCTCATGTGGTTTTAGTACATGTTTGGCAGTAGAGACCTGAAGGGCTGAAGGGTGTTTTTGGTGGTCTGTTATTCCATAAATTCATAGGTCTGTCTGAGGAATCAAAAATCACATTGGATCCAATCTCTCTACAAAAAATGAGAATTTTAGAAGTGTTACAGTGCACAAGGAAGCAATTTCAGCCAGTGTTTATGTACTGGCTCCTAAAAGGGGTACACAGCTTGTACAATACTGCAGCCGCCTCTCTGTCATCCTCTCCATTCATCACTTCCAAATATACATGCAACTCTCTTCTGAAATCTCCTCCACCTCCACTGCCCTCCCAGGAATTGCATTCCAATTCCTAACAACTCTGAGTAATAGCACCTAATGGTACAACAACAGGGCAGTACAAAAGCACAGGGACCTGGAAATTTATGTGAATATTTTCGAATGGTGGCACAACAGTTTGAATGATTTGTTAAGAAGCACATGCAAATCCTAGCAACTCTTGGCCTAAAGAGATTTATCCTTATCTCATTCCCACCTCTCTTGTTGACAAGCTTGGAATTATAATCCTATTTACTGACCTATCAACAGGTTGAAACTAAATATTCTTCTTTATCCCGCCAAAATTATTCATAATTTTCGACACCTCAATGAAGTTACCTCTTCTCTGCAACGAGGCGAACAAGCCGAATTTCTCTAGTCTTTCCTTATGGCTAAAATCCCGCATCCTTGGTGGACCGTACACACTGCCGCTACTGTGCACCAGCGGAGGAGTGGGTGAAGGACTGCAGATGTCTTGCCAATTAAGTGGGCTATCTTTCCAGAAATAGACCATTGGCGGAGTTACACCAACTCAGGCAATTCGGATGCTTTCCACTGTAATCCTGAGTTGCACCTTGTAAAGAGTGAATGGCGTCTGGGGAGTCAGATGTTGACGTTCTCGTACAAGTCTTCCAAGCCTCTGAACTGCTTTTGCACTTTTGTATTTATGTGGTAATATTTGTCTTGCATTCAGTTTCAGATCAAGAGTAAAGTAGAGAATATTAATCGGGCGTGTTCAGAAGCAGAGAGAAGCTCCCTGTCTTTAAAATGTTGGATTTGGTCTTTCTTGACGACATGTTGCAGAACAACCCTGCTGGTAGATGTGTTCCAGGAATTATATTCATTGATTACTGGAGAGTGGTTATAGGATGTCACATCAGAAAAATATGGTGTTTGATGTAACCTTGCCATCATTAGCGTTCACTGATATATTTCCCCTTCTCATTTAAGTGGTTTCAAAAACCTGATTCTCCGTAAACATTAGTTCCCTTCTGTCAGGATATTCTGTACACTTCAGACAATAGTGCAATGGTGTTGTGGATGGGGTACTGGTGTGGCGACCTAAGACTAAAGTTGACAATATGTTCGCTTGGTTTTTTTGCAAATAACACAAGATGGCTGAAAGGGTCTGTCAGTTACATACAGCAAATGCGCATAGCTAAACTTGCTATCTTCATATAGATATATTCCATAAGATGAGATTCTCCAGATGAAGCATTATGATGGAGGTCAAACAGCTCTCCGCAAACAGGCAATTGTCAGTATATAAGCATTTTGAAAAGGGGCGTTTTTGTAAGGCATAGTTTAACCGTGGTCCAAACTTTGATATTTACTGCAAGGTAGAAAGAACGGTTTGATGCTGCCTTGTTCAGAACTGTTGTGATAATTGAAGAATTACGAAGGCAACAATCAAGCTAAAAGTTAATTGTATTCCTTAAGGAAACGTTTGTCATCAATACAAAATCCTAATGCACTGTTCGGAAAGGTAAAATACTGAATACGACATCAAAAAGTAACAAACGCACAGAAAGTGGGTGTGGGATGGGCAAGGCAACAGAAGTCACGATTAGGGAAAGATTAGCAATTGGAACCTAAGTTCAGATTTTGATAATTCGAACAAATTCGTACATCCAAAGATTAAGGCACATTAAAATTAAAAGTACAAAATAAAAAATGGCTGTGCTTTAGTTATTTGTGGAATCTTAACGAGTTTCATTTAATGGCTTGAGAAAGTTGTAAAGTGGTTGAATTTCACTCTTTTGCGTGTAATTCGAACCAATGTCCTTATTCAGAAAAGAGAGTTAGTAATAGAACGTGTTTAGAGTGGGAACAGCAAAGGTTTATTTTCAAATGAAACTTCAGTTTAAAATCCAATTACAGGAAGTAAGTAGCATAAACAAAGTTGTAAGTCAGACAGTCTTGCTTTTTTGCCTTAGGCTGAAGTGAGAGAGTTACTGTTCTCCAATTGTCAGCTGTTGATTATATCAGTGTTGATCTTATCACATTTATAGCAATTGATATAAATTAATGTCCTTTCTAATCTACCATTCTCAAGTTAGTACAAAACTTGTAATAGTCCTTCGTGAGGTTTTTCATCAATAAAGTGTTGCAACTGACAAACATCTCGGAAGGACTAAAACTGAAAGAAACTTTGTAAGACCGCAAACACACATGATGGAGATATCTTGCAAACATTCTGAGATTGCAGGAGGAACTTAGGCTATCTATAGAGTTGTCCATCATCGATTGCGTTTCTTTTTAATTGTTTATTTATGTTCGGGGTATATGCCTAACAATGACATCGATGTTGCATGCAATTACTGTAACACGAACGGAAGTAAAATTTTGCATTTCCCTGGGGAATCCAAAGCATGCACTGAGCTGTCAAAAGAGGGAATTTCTACTCCAACCCAAAGGTGGATACGGGGTAATCTCTGGTCTCTCACACATATGTGAAACATAGCTCTGAAGGAGCGAAGGAGCGCAGGACTTCAGATTCCCCTATGACATTTCTCCCTGCAACAGATCTTCTTGCTATTTTGAGCTTCCCGAGTGTTATTAAAAATGCACTTGTCCCCGCAATGAGTGAGGCACCTTGGAGTGAGTGGTCGGACGTCAGGCAATCGGGGGTGCGTCACATTTTGATAGAATGCATGGGACTCTTGATAACATTGCAACCAAAATATAAATAATATTGACTCAGTTAAGTGCCTGATCAATTGTAACTCCTGGGATTTTCTCAACAGCTATTGACTCATAGAAATTCAATTGAGAGGCTTGGGGAGACGCTTGAAGTACCTACTGGAAATGTTTTATTTTTAAGATCAAGTTAGACTCAGTCCAATCTTTTTCTGTGTTTTTTGAAGCTCATCACCACATCGAGCATATTGCATCATAAGAGTGAAAGGATATTTCAGCATCTGTTTAAACTGGTTTCGGAACATAGTCTGTGTCACAGCATAAATAAGAGTGTTTGTGCAGCAACTCAAGAGCTGCAGCATGAAACCCATTTCTTGTACAAGGTTAGACATTCAAAATGATACATCGCTGAATAAATACTTTCGCTCCCATACAGAATAGACCATTAACATTGTCCACAACAACATAAAATTAGCCGACAGTACAAATAGTAAAATGATGGATTTCCTTCGACTCTCCACTTCTGGATCTTTGGAATTCTTCTCACTTCTGTGGGCCCAAAGTCTTCTGCGGGCTCTACTGGTTATTAAAATGTGTCTGACAGTTAAAATATTCAGAAATAGGATCAAGACAAATGGAACACATGTGATCAGAATGTAATGTAGAAAATCAATTCTTGTCCAGAGCAATGTCACCTGCTTCTAGAGAACAAAACCAGCGAGCCCTCTGAAGAATATACATGAAGTACCAGAAAATATTCTTTAAGCAGCTAAGTGCAGTTACTGTTCCCAGAACCACAGCTGCTGTTTCGTCATTGCAATAGTCATGTTTTTGTTTCTGGCAACAAATCGCCACAAATCGATCAAAGGTGAATGTGACGGTGAACCTGACAGAACAGTCAGTAGCTGCATAAAGCAGGATGGCGTGGATATTACACACAGGAAAGGAATACAATAAATAAAACTGCTCCCATTAAACAATCGGAATGAATCTCAATATGACGTCGAGCACAATGACCATTAGATTGCCACTGCCATGGTCTCCAGATAACGACTGATGGAGCCAGAGAGACCACATGATCTGCGAAAAAGGATGAGGATCGCTATGATATTAGCTGTGAGGGTGAGAGGTACATGTTTAATCTAGTGACCTGTTGAATTTAAACATGACAACCAATTCTGCATTGCAACGAATAGAAATATTGGCCCATCATGCAGATGAAGGGCGGCATAGTGAATCAGTGGCAATCAGTGCTGTCTCACAGCATCACGGATCGGGATTTGATTTCAATCTCGGGTGAGATTCTGTTTGGAATTTTCACGGCTCTACAGGGGTTTCATCCCACATTACAACAATGTGCAGCACAGATGACGTGGCCATTAGTGATGTA
The DNA here is from genome assembly GCF_004010195.1 of Chiloscyllium plagiosum. Lineage (NCBI taxonomy): Eukaryota > Metazoa > Chordata > Chondrichthyes > Orectolobiformes > Hemiscylliidae > Chiloscyllium > Chiloscyllium plagiosum. Next base: position 2,808,149 of record NC_057758.1, read on the forward strand.
GATTAACAAGGGTAGAGATTGGATCTTAGTGGGATACTGTTCATTGAATTGTTGTTGGGCTGAATGGCCTGTTCCTACGTTGTAGACATTCTAAGAAAGTTCTAGTTTATACAGTCGTCATTAAATGTCTGTTACCTTATTCACAAAACTACAACTGAGAAAGTTTGTCATCTCTATGCCCTCTACAATGATTTGTCGACGTGTTCTCAAACTTGCGTCATTTTCGCACTCTTCCCAGAAATCGACAATTCACTGAGTATTCAGTTGTCTCTCTGTGTTCTCGAAGCATTGTCTTTAAACACTTAATTATTATAATGAACTAGAGCAAAGAAGACACCGAGAAATGAGGTTATTGATCGAATAGGAAAATGGATAGAACAATTTACAAGTGGCAGTGGGTTCCTGTTGTGAGATTAGTATTGACTTATAATCATTTCCAGATTCCTACTCCTTATGATGGCACTTTCAATAAAGTTTTTCAGCAGTCATCAATTCATCTGTTATTCTAGTCTCTGTTTTGAGATTCTGAGCTTTAAGGTCTTGTGGGGGTCTCCTTACCTCACAATCAGCGTTCAAATTCTGCGATGTATGCACTCTCCATGGTTTGATGTTATATCAGCCATTTCTTGATAAAACACAAAACGAGCGCCTCTCAACGGTATTAAGAGTTTTTGTTTTGTTTGGGGAAAGAAGGACTGACCTGACAATCTGACAATTGTCATAGCATTAGAATGGTGCTATACAGAAAGAGACCCATCACTCTAACACGTCTTTGTGGACCGGATAACATAAATTAATCTAGTCCCATTTGCCAGCAATTGGCCCAAACACTTTCAAAACTTTCCTATTTTTGAAGCCATGCAGATGCATTTCAAATATTGCAATTGTACCAATCTCCAGCACGTCATCTGCAAGCCAATTCTCAACCTGCCCTCTCCAACCCCTTTATCTGTACCTCCCCGAACACCCACCCCAAGCGTTGAAGAAAGATGATACATGAAACGTCGATTTCTCCATCTGCTGATATTGCCTAGCTTGCCGTGTTCCTTCTTCAGGAATGAGGAAAGTTTGTCCAGCAGGCTAAGATAAAAGGTAGGGAGGAGGGACTTGGGGGAGGGGCGTCGGAAATGCGATAGGTAGAAAGAGGTCAAGGTGAGGGTGATAGGTCAGACTGGGGTGGGGGCGGAGAGGTCAGGAAGAAAATTGCAGGTTAGGAAGGCGGTGCTGAGTTCGATGGATTTGACTGAGACAAGGTGGGGGGAGGGGAAATGAGGAAACTGGTGAAATCCGAGTTCATCCCTTGTGGTTGGAGGGTTCCTAGGCGGAAGATGAGGTGCTCTTCCTCCAACCGTCGTATTGTTGTGGTCTGGCGATGGAGGAGTCCAAAGACCTGCACATCCTTGGTGGAGTGGGAGGGGGGGTTGAAGTGTTGAGCCACAGGGTGGTTGGGTTAGTTGGTCCGTGTGTCCCAGAGGTGTTCTCTGAAATGCTCCGCAAGTAGGCGGCCTGTCTCCCCAATATAGAGGAGGCCACATCGGGTGCAGAGGATGCAATAGATGATGTGTGTGGAGGTGCAGGTGAATCTGTGGTGGATATGGAAGTTTCCTATGGGGCCTTGGAGGGAGGTGAGGGGGGAGGTGTGGGCACAAGTCTTGCACCTCCGGCGGTTGCAGGGGAAGGTGCTGGGAGTGGAGGTTGGGTTGGTGGTGGTTGTGGATCTGACGAGGGAATCACGGAGGGAGTGGTCTTTACGGAATGTTGATAGGGGAGGGGAGGGAAATATATCCTTGGTGGTGGGGTCCGTTTGGAGGTGGTGGAAATGACGGCGGATGATGCGCTGTACATGGAGATTGGTGGGGTGGTAGGTGAGGACCAGTGGGGTTCTGTCCTCCCACCCTGCCCCTTGTAAAAACGCCATCCCATTCTCCCAATTCCTTCGTTTCCGCCGCATCTGCTCCCAGGAGGACCAGTTCCAAAAACGTACAACCCAGATGGCCTCCTTCTTCAAGGACCGCAATTTCCCCCCCGACGTGGTCGACGATGCCCTCCACCCCATCTCTTCCACTTCCCGCTCCTCCGCCCTTGAGCCCCGCCCCTCCAAAAAAAACCTCTACATAGATTAATGGTGACCTCGGTTCGGTGCGTTTATAACAAAAACAGTGCGAAAGTTGAACTCTCACTAAACAGGATGGATGTAAAATATTCGACTTGAAAGGCAGCAGAAATCCTGGATAAATCAGTGAATTCCCAAGCAACTATCTATTCAATTGTGTGCACACTTCCAGTGTCTACAGAATTTCATCTGGACATACTGCTATCCTCCCAAAGTCCAGAAATGAGCAGGTTAGACGGAGTAGCCGTGGAAAATGGCTTGATAGGGAGGAGGGGTGTTCTGCACTTCACAGGGTTGGCGCAGACTCAGTGAGCTGAATACCCACTTTCTACACTCTCAGTATCCTATGTGAGCCTACTGTAACAAAAACAATGTAATGAAACGGCAAATAAAACTCTCATATTTACATTTAAATCAATACTTTATGTTCGTGAAAAATGCCCTGATAAGTCCGAGGCAAAAGTCTTCAAAATCAAATGTCCTTTATTTCAACAACAATCCTGATTAGACTGGGCAGCAGGTTAATACATAGCAAATACTGCAGCGACCAGGAGTCAAATGAGAAGTAAAGAAAATAAGTGGAATAAACTCATAATGGTGAGTATTTAGTTTTTAATACCTGGGCCAGTGTTATTGAGAATAGAAACTCTACTAAGACTACATTGCGGCCAAAATGTACTATTCTCCCTCACCTTCATCAGATTTCTTTCTTTAAACCATAAGAAGTAGGAGCAGAATAACACAACTTAGTTTATCTAGACTGTTCCACCTTCCAGTGAGATAGTGGTTGATTTGATCATACTCGAACACGCATCCTTCTGTCTCCCACAAGCCTCGATAACATACATGATGACTCATTTGCAACAGCCTTCTACATTGAAGAATTCTACAGCCTCACTGACCTTTGAGAGACAATTCCTCGTTATCGCTGCCTCTAATGGGAGACACATTATAGTGAGATTGTGCTCAACAGTTCCAAATACTCTTCACATGCACTTTGTCTGTAAAACTAAGAATCTTGGAAGATTAAATAAAGTCACATTACAACGAGCAGAAGACTCTGCGATGAGGAAATCTCTTTGAGATACTGAGAATCTTGAGAAGATATTTTTCTGTGGTGAGACTGATATTGACGCTGGGTTCTTCAAGTTTGTGTGAAGAGACGAAACAAGCTTCAAATAATAATAAAAATGCAGACGTGATAATTACAACAAGTTATCAAAAAGAGTACTGTCAGGATCTGGAGCTTCCTCCATGAAATTGTAGTAGCCACGATCTTAACCAAGACTCAGTTCTTCAGATGGAAAAGAAGATAGAATAGAAACATTTTTGAGCAATAGAAAAGGAGTGGGAATGGCGATAGGAATATTTCATATATTCATCAGTTGCTTGGTGAGCTGGATGGCCGAGGCTGGATGGTCTGATGTGATTCTGTGAGCAAAAGAAAGCGTGTATGTGACTGAGAAACCGAATGACGTGACAGAATGTATAGAAATAGAGAGGCTCTGCCAGAAGCAAGAAAACAGGTATATCGAATTGAAAACGCGAGACTAACAGCACTTTGTGAAAAAGACAGGATCCTGGGGTTGAGTGGGATCTGAAATAATTGAGGGAGTCGAACACAGTGATGATCATTTTTATTTCCAAACCTCGCCCAAATGGGACTATTTGATCGATGTGAGCACAGGCGTCATATAAACTTGGTGTCAGTTAATTAGTGACTGACCAGCATCGGGTGATTTGCAGTTAAAGGAAGCTTATATCTTTGGAGTCCGATTGGGAGAAGAATCGATCACCAGAGTGATCACCCAACGGATGAGATTTGATTTTGCAATGGTTTCAGGCGGATTGGAGATGGACTCAGTGATGGAGATGGTTGGACGCAGTTAGTTTAATTTATGGACTGGACTTCCTGACTTAATATGGTCGTACACAGCTCAGGCTGATGGTGTCATTGCATATTGCTGGGTGTGATGATGAGTGAAGAGACTGACCTCGGTTTCCAAAGGTTTGCCGAAGAAGTCGAGCAGCACACTGATGCATTTTTTTTTCCACTTTGAACATAACCCTATGAGGTGAGGCCATACTGGATTTGGTTCTGGGTAATGAACCAGGCCAGGTGTTAGAATTCGAGGTAGGTGAGCACTTTGGGGACAGTGACCACAATTCGGTGACTTTTACTCTAGTGATGGAGAGGGATAAGTGTGCACGACAGGGCAAGAGTTATAGCTGGGGGCAGGGAAATTAGGATGCGTGGCTTGGAAAAGTAGGCTTCAAGGCAAGGGGGCAATTGATATGTGGAGCTGTTCAAGGAGCAACTATTGAGTGTCCTTGATAAGTATGTACCTGTCAGGCAGGGAGGAAAGCGTCGTGTGAGGGAGC
>NC_057758.1:2814608-2846674 GCF_004010195.1 Chiloscyllium plagiosum
GGGGTAGGTATAGGACAGATGTTAGGGGTAGGTTCTTTACTCAGCGAGTCGTGAGTTCATGGAATGCCCTGCCAGTAGCAGCGGTGGACTCTCCCTCATTATGGGCATTTAAGCGGGCATTGGATAGGCATATGGAGGATTGTGGGCTAATGTAGGTTAGGTGGGCTTGGATCGGCGCAACATCGAGGGCCGAAGGGCCTGTACTGCGTTGTATTCTTCTATGTTCTATGTTCTATAACATGATTGAGACTTTCCAGGACAGAAACAGTAGAGAACTTTGGTGACACCATCGTTAATTTTCTATTGTTTTACTTATACTTGTGATGGATCTGAAAGTGAAGTCAAAACTAAACTTTGATCATTAAATTGTGATAAATGCAGTAAAACTGGCAGAGATTTGTTTTGTTAATGGTAGACCTGCTAGGCAATGGTAATTCATTACAAATCTGGGTAATGCTGCGGACGATGCAACATCGAGTTCTGTTATGCCCGGTGCTGACACCTAGTTGCATGTTGAATTTCCTAATCAAGGGAAGGCAGACGCTTACCAGGCAACACAAAGAATAGTGATTAAAATAAAAAGAGGAATAGTGGTCTAACTTTGGCAGGACGGAAATGAGTTTTTTAATCATTGGGGCTTGATGATATGATTTACTCTCTCTCGTTGTCTGTCCAGTTCAACAATGGTTGAACGTTCTGTCAAACATTTGATTTTCTATTCCTGATTGAAAAAAACGTATGAAAGAGTACATTTAACGGATAGCAACACGGTTACCTATGTTCACTACATTTCACACAGACAATTCACATGAACAGTAACGCCAGCAGAGGGGACAGTAAACCACAAGCGCATTCTTGTTGTAAAGCCTGCTTTCCAGCATCAATCCCTGACTGCAGAAACTTACCTGGGACGTCAACAATAGCTAGAATAAGCTAGTAAAAAGTTAAATAATCCGAATTGATCTATAGATCCACGATTCCAAATTCATTCATTTATGATTCTGATAAATGTAATTGAGCTCATAAGAGAGCGATTTTTCTAATGTTGGAATACTGGGAAGTGTTGATCCCAACTTCGAATCCATTCATGTTACAATTTCTTATATTGCAATCAAGCTTCGCCCTCTGTAGTGAGCTGCAGGCTTCTGCCAGCTTAAAAGGTCACACAGCGCTCTGTCTTAGACTGTGAAAGGACACATTGGGAGGCAGGTGCTTATTACGAGAAGCAGGATACTGGGGATACAGTCAGACAACAGAATGCTGCTAATAACAATTACATCAGATGGAGCAGGTTCAGGTTTAAAACCCAGTGAGTTTTAACCAATAAAAATACTTCTGCCATAGCATCTGTAAAACTTTACAGTTTGCTGAAAATGTGGGACCAAAAGGTGAAAGCTTCAATGACCTATGATCAGCTAGGGATTGACCAGGTGACTGCAGAATGGATGCTTTTGAGCAGATATTAGTAGCCCATCAACATTGAAGGGCGTTTTGCTGTTGAGAGGTCAACAATCATCATTTGTGATATTGTTGCACACATCACCTTCTAGGATATTGTCTGAGGTTGATGCATCAGCGCTGGTTAGAATGAATGTCCAGAGGATGATCTATCTCAGACTCCTGAGTTGCCAGTGATACAGTTTGTCTGTTTTCAGCCGATTCTGCTCACATCAGATGGTATCCATAAGCAGCTGAAGGCATTGACAAGAAAAATTACCTTCCGTTCTCAGAGTATCCCCAAGCCACGATGCAAAACCTGTGCATGCATTGGACAATCAACACTTTCCATGCCCTACACACCGACACTGGCAGGACGTGACAATCTAGGAAATAAATCACATGATGCCAGTTTAGAAAAAAAGCTTAGGAAACAATAAAGTTATCCAGTCAGTTCCCATCTCTCACTCGACCACCCTCCTTCCCCAACAAAGAGACGGACAGTTCATTGACAGATGCATCGGTCCTCTGCAGACAGAAATAATTGATGCTGGTGTGATATCCAATAGGATCCATATCTGTCTGTAGCGCTGTTTGAAAGATGAACAGAATTGCACTGCAGAGGTGAAGTGAGAGGGAATGCTGTTGACAGAATCTCTGCGTATGTCAGAGAGTGTCATCAGGCATTGTCAGTGAGTGGAAAATTGGCACAGACTCTTCACTTTCTTGAGGTTGAAAGAATATGTCATGGTTGTTGGAAACCAATCATCTCTCACCAATCCTCACATCTCCGGAAACGTGCAAGCAAAGAAGCCATGAGCAGGATTTGGCTATTCGAATCTGCGAGACTGTTGCAAGATTCAAAATGACCATCGCTGCTAATCTAGCTGAATCCTTCCTTCCCACATGCGTCCCGAAACCGTTTGATCCCATTCTCCCAAAGTACAATATCTAACTGCTTTTTACAGACGTTCAAGGTTTTGGCCTCCCTCACTTTCTCTGACCGAGGATTCCATAGGTTGATCACTCTCTGCGTCAAAATATATCCTTTTTTCTCAGTTTTATATAGCCAAACCCCATAACCTTAGACTTTGAGCACATTCTTCTCGATCTGGCGTTATTTGGAATAAACTACCTGTCCTCTGTTGAATCCTGTCAGAATTTTGAAAGATTCCATTGCATCACAGCTCATTCATATGAAGTCCAGTGAAACGAGTTCAAATGGATTCAGTCTCTCTTCATATGCTAATTGTTCCATCACTTGAATAAGTCCGATAAATCAGTTTGACATACATTGGCGCAGTCTCTCCATTGTCAGAACACCCTTCCTCAGGAATGAGAAGTGCACAAAGCGTTCCAGATGGGATCACAACAAGAGTATTATTAGCGGAATGTTTCAGAATCGGAAGATCAATACCGAGGGAGTGTTGCAGTGTCACAAGGTCAGTGCAGAGAAAACGCCTCACTGTAGGAGGGTTCGTGCAGAGAGGGCACTGGACAATCGGAGTGTTAGTGTTGAGAGAATGGCCACTGTTGGCCAGCTGGTGTTGAGGGAACGCCACAGGATTAATGCTGATGGAGCACTCAGCTGATCAATACTGAGGGAGTGATGCACTTTTGGAGGGTCGATGCTGAGGAAGCACTGCACTGTCAAAGGGTGAGTGGTAAGGCAGAGCGCACTGCTGAGCACTCAGTGCTGAGGGAGAACCGAACTTTTCGATGGTCAGCTTTGAGTGAGTGAGCTAATATCGAAGAGAGAGTCCCAATCAATTGAATGAGTTAAACATTGAAGTAAAAGATAGCGGACACACCTCCTCATGTGTGTTACATGTCATGTTTCTGATGTTTTTCCAATAGTCTATCTGCTCTTCCACAGTGAACTAAATTTATTATAAATGCTGTGCGGACAACGCCATCAGAGCACAACAGATTGTGGGTGAGGAGTGTCATTGGGTCAGGGAATACTTGATGAATGATGGGACACCAGGAATAAGTGGGCGTCAGAGGGAGTTTATATAACTATCGATAGATCCTCTAATGTAGCAGCACAGGTAGAAAAAGTGGGTCAGGCGATATATGGAGTACTGGCCTACGATATACTTACGATACACCTGGATAAATTACCCCATTTGACTCCAGTTCAAAACCATTTGCTCGTCACTTTGAAGTTATGCCATCGGGCCTCAGACACATTTGGTTGGGGAAGTAATTATTACAATCCACTCCATCTGTGCCTCTCATAGTTTTGTGTACCTTCATCAAATTCCCCCCTCCCCAATCCTCCTCTGCTCCAAAGAGACAAATCGCAGTCTTTCTACTTAACTGAGACATTTCATCCAACGTAATATCCTTATGAATCCCTTCTGCATTGTTTGCAATGAAGTCAGTCCTTGTGCTAATATGGCGAGCAAAACTGCACAGTATTCCATTTGAGGACAAAATTGTGTTACAAAATTGTAGCGAAATTTATTTTCTCCAGACTTTACGAATGCCTAATGAAGGCAAGTATATTTTATGCCTTCTTCAACAAACCGTTACCTGTGCTGACACTTTCAAGGATCCTTGCACACCAAGATCCCGCAGTTCCTGCACACTTTTTGCAGATCTGCCACTCATTTTCTATGCCCTTTCCTGATGAACGTTCTCAAAATGAATCACCTCGCACTTAACAGGCAGAAGTCTCACCAGCCATTGCTCTGGCAAATTTTGCATTTAAACAATACCAGCGTACACATAGACCATCCTCCTCATAATCAACTACATGACCAAATTTCGAGAAGTATACAACCTTACTGATTATACATTTTATATTCTCATGCAAGTTGTGAACTTATCGTTCTGAGTCTCGGAATAGGTTGGTTTTGCATAGAAATAAGGAGGCGTCCATTTAACACTCAGATCAGGAGTTTCTTTTTTCTCTATCAGCAGTTTGTGAGCCATCAGAATTCCCTTCCTGAAAATGCAGTGGATTCAAAAGATTTTTTTTAAGTCAAATGTAATGAGATTTTTGATGACTGAGGGGATGAATGCTGATAGGGTGATATACATGAATGCAGAAATGAGGATAAAATTGAAACAACTATCATCTTATTGAGTGAGTGAGTGTGTGTGAGGGAGGGTTAGTAGTCTCCAGGGACTGAATGGACTCCTCTTGTTCCTTGTTCTTGTGTTGAGGTTACTTCATAAAAATGCCTGGCAGCTTCTCGCACCGACATGTCCTATTTGTCCTTACGTGTGTTCCGCTCAATCAATTGTGCTTTGACGTTGAAGGAGTGTACTGTAAGTCAGAAAGAGACTGAAAGCTGACAAGCACCTGTCATGTCGCAGAGTGTGCTGGAATATTTGAAGATGGAGCATTTTTGCTGGAACGTAGATACCTGACGCTTTTCACTGCAATACGAATTTAAACAAGCAGTTTACATTATACCCAAAGATACTAAAACCCAATCGAATTTGATTTTACTGTTTTGACAACATGAAGTGAACGAGACGATCCGGTGTTTTGGGGATTAAAAGCAGGTATTTTGCACATTCAGCCAGATACAAAAAGTACCTTCTGCCATCGGCAGACTGCTATTCAAAACTCTCTCAAAATTATACCTTGCTTTTTTTTTCAAATGAAAGCATCCGTGCAGCAGAAGATCAAGACGACCCAGGGAGATCTAAAAACGGAGGAGGATCGACACCGCTAACTGGTTTTGAAAATTGATTTGATATAAATTTAACAGGGACTCTATTGGCAGTTTATATAGTGGGAGGCAGACAAACCTAAAAGAAAAATGAGGCTTAGAGTTATAAACTCTTCCACTGACACCCTCCTTCGACTGACTGAACTGGTCCTCACCCTGAACAACTTCTCTTTCCAATCCTCCCACTTCCTCCAAACGAAAGGAGTAGCCATGGGCACCCGCATGGGCCCCAGCTATGCCTGCCTCTTCGTAGGATATGTGGAACAATCCATCTTCCGCAACTACACTGGCACCACCCCACACCTTTTCCTCCACTACATCGTTGACTGTATCGGCGCCGCCTCATGCTCCCACGAGGAGGTTGAACAGCTCCCATTCCACCAAGGATATGCAGGTCTTTGGATTCCTCCATCGTCAGACCACAGCGAAACGACGGTTGGATGAAGAACGCCTCATCTTCCGGCTAGGAACTCTCCAACCACAAGGGATGAACTCGGGTTTCACCAGTTTCCTCATTTCCCCTCCCCCCACCTTGTCTCAGTCAAATCCATCGAATTCAGCACCGCCTTCCTAACCTGCAATCTTCTTCCCGACCTCTCCGCCCCCACCCCAGTCTGACCTATCACCCTCACTTTGACCTCTTTCCACCTATCACATTTCCGACGCCCCTCCCCCAAGTCCCTCCTCCCTACCTTTTATCTTAGCCTGCTGGACAAACTTTCCTCATTCCTGAAGAAGGGCTTATGCCCGAAACGTCGATTCTCCTGTTCCCTGGATGCTGCCTGACCTGCTGCGCTTTTCCAGCAACACATTTCCAGTTATAAACTCTAGTTGTGTAATGTTGGTTTTAGAACTAAAGAATGAAATTGTTATTTTTTCTTTAATCAGTGGATTTTACGTAGTTCTCTGTCACTCTTACTTTATCAGATAACGAGAAGAGGTGAGCTTGCCTGTGTGCTTGACTTAATTAATAGATGTGCTCACTGCCGTGTTTGAACAGTTCGGCTGCTCGGGTAGGTGATTTGGACAGGTTTAGTCAGACCAAGTCTGAAACCTGAACAGATTTTAAAAGATTTGGATTGAAACATCCCTGCAGAGTTAACCATTAGCTGAATAGTGTGCTCGGTTTTTCAATAAAACATAGGTGAGACAATTCGTTTAATTTAGGTTACTTGTGGTAGCTTAAATTAGAAATGAGAGAAACAGCTCTTTAAATTGTTCAAGAGGTTCTGGGTTTGAACTCGATTCCCAAATTTATCCATAAAATGTAGAACGAAAAGAAAAGATCATAGTTTTAGAGTTAGCAAAAAAAAGTTTAGCCTTGGGTTTAACCAATGACAAAAGTAAAAGTGAAATTGTAAGGGATTTCCTGTTTAGGTGTGTCAGAGAAACAGACAAGTGCAATAGAATTAGAAAAAAGAAATAAAAAACATTGAATAAAATGGTGTTGGAAGTTAACAGGATGGACATGAAGACAGCAGGTAGTGGTGTATTATGTTAAATCACTGCCACATTTTGATGACAAAGATGTCAAAGCCTTCTTTATTTAACTTGAAAAATTGGCAAGGTAGAAGGAATAGTCAGAGGACCTTCGGTAATGCTATTCAGACTAAACTGTTGTCAGAGCGAGTGAATTGTTTCCAGCGCTCTCAGATGAGGGGTGAAGTCATAGAGTCATAGAGTCATAGAGATGGACAGCATGGAAACAGACCCTTTGGTCCAAACCGTCCATGCCGACCATATATCCCAACCCAATCTAGTCCCACCTGCCAGCACCCGGCCCATATCCCTCCAAACCCTTCCTATTCATATACCCATCCAAATGCCTCTTAAATGTTGCAATTTTGCCAGCCTCCACCCCATCCTCTGGAAGTTCATTCCATACACGTACCATCCTCTGTGTGAAAAAGTTGCCCCTTAATTCTCTTTTATATCTTTCCCCTCTCACCCTAAACCTATGCCTCCAGTTCTGGACTCCCCAACCTCAGGGAAAAGACTTTGTCTATTTATCCTATCCATGCCCCTCATAATTTTGTAAACCTCTATAAGATCACCCCTCAGCCTCCCATGCTCCAGGGAAAACAGCCCCAGCCTGTTTAGCCTCTCGCTGTAGCTCAGATCCTCTAACCCTGACAACATCCTTGTAAATCGTTTCTGAACCCTTTCAAGTTTCACAACATTTTCCGATAGGAAGGAGACCCGAATTGCACGCAATATTCCAACAGTGGCCTAATCAATGCCCTGTACAGCCGCAACATGACCTCCTAACTCCTGTACTCAATACTCTGACCAATAAAAGAAAGCATATCAAACGCCTTCTTTACTATCCTATCGATCTGCGACTCCACTTTCAAGGAGCTACAAACCTGCACTCCCAGGTCTCTTTGTTCAGCAACACTCCCTAGGACCTTACCATTAAGTGTGTAGTGTATAGTTGTTCTGTTACCATTAAGTGTATAGTTCCCTGGCTTGTCTTCACCGTCGTTCTTAAGCAGTGGCACCACGTTTGCCAACCAGTCTTCCGGCACCTCACCTGTGACTATCAATGATACAAATATCTCAGCAAGAGGCCCAGAAATCACTTCTCTAGCTTCCCACAGAGTCCTCGGGTACACCTGATCAGGTCCAGGGGATTTATCCTTCAACCGTTTCAAGACATCCTCCTCTGTAATCTTGACATTTTGCAAAATGTCACCAGCTATTTCCCTACAATCTATATCTTCTATATCCTTTCCCACAATAAATACGTAGTGATTATACACAGGTCAAACTGGCTATTTGGAGTCCTTATGAATTGGTAGAATTGCTTCAGAAACATAAAGAAGGAACAAAGTCAGGCTTAAGTTGAGTTCTAAAGCATAAACAAAGTCATTTTGATAGATGGATATAGGGCTACAAAATATTTCAGACCAATGAGTTTGTAAGAGGGGTTATTCTGCTGGAAGAGTATAAACACGTACTTCCAGAGATGATAAAATTTCTTATTCATGAACTGGAAGTTCAAAAACTGAGAAGAGCAGATGAACACACATTGACGCAAAAGGCAATGTTTAGAATCCAGCAAGAACTTCATCCTGTGAAGATGAAAATTGGGAGAAGTGGAGATCCCATACTACAAAATAAAGAAGAAAGAACACTGGTAATTGATTACTGGATGTTAAAAACGAGGTCTAGGATGTGAAAAGACGGTAAAAGGCTACAGCTGTAAAGTGGAACACGTAAAGTCACAATACTGGTCGTTAAATAAAAGCATAATGGGAAAAGATGTGGCAAAAGAAGCAAAGCCAGTGGCATTAATGAGAATAGTAATTGAAACCCCAACGCAATTGGAAGACTTGCAGGAGAGTGCGCAGCCTATGCAAGGGCCGGATATTGAGTTAATGCCTGATCTCTCTGTGGGTCAGTTTTACTCAGAAACAACAGTGGGAGAAACAGAAAAAAAGCCATACTTTTGAGAGACACAGGATCTAACCAGTCTCTACTACTAAGAGATGAACGTATTTGCAATATTTCTAATTTGCCACCAAGAGAGTAGCAATTTGTTGGAGAGATGGGCAGAAATTTAGCGTGTCCCAATGTAAGATCAGATTGGAGTGCCAACTCCAGACTGGGGAAGTAACAGTGGGAGTGATTGACAGACTGTCTGTTTCAGGAATTCAGTTTGTTCTTCGGAACGATTTAGCAGGATCCAAGTTGGGAGTGACACCGATTATTGTGTAGAAGCCTAAGGAAGACCAGGGATGGAAACAGTTAAAAGAAAAACACCCTGACATTTTTCTCAGACTGTGTACTAACAAAAATCCACAGTGTGCATTCAGACCACGAAGCAAAAAGATGAAAGACATCAGATTCAGATAGCCGACACCCTCTTTAATGAAATGTTGCAGGAAAGATCTGAACAGGCAGAGGGTCAGACAGAAGTGCTGAGTCCTGAAAGGCTGATGTACTTGCAACAGAAAGATGAGACAATAAAATATATATCTGTTGATGCACACTCAGGAAAGGAAATAAAGCATATTCCTAAGGTTAGTATGTTACAAATAGAATCAAAAGCCGAATACGTAGATCATGGCAGGCTAGTGCCGAGGAGAAATGGGCGCAAGTGCACCAGATTGTGTTGTCGGTTGCATGCAGACAGGACGATTTACGGGTAGCAAATGAACTATCAGTAGGAAATCACCTGGGTGTACGGAAGACTCAGCTAAAGTACAAAAACATTTCTATTGGCCTGGAATGAAGAAGAATGACGTTAACTTTTGCCATACATGCCATATATGTCAAATGTAGGTAAGCCATAAACAGTAATAAAAGCAGCACCTTCTTTGGCAATTCTCGCAGTCAAAATCATTTCATGTGTGTTATGATCGATTGCATAGGTCCCGTCCCGGGAACTAAAAGTGGGAACCGTACTTGATAACTAAAATGGATGTGTCTATAAGGTTCTTGAAGACAATTCCATTACGGAGTATTCAGACAAAAAAGGATGTTAAAGTTGTTAGTAGCTTTCTTCACGCGGTATGGGCGACCCAGAGAGATTCGATAACACCAAGGGCCTAATATTACTTCTAGGCATTTTAAGGAGATCGTGGAGAGTCTAGGTATACAGCACTTTAAATCCAGTACGCATCATCCTGAATCCCTGGGAGTTTTAGAAAGGTGGCATCAGATCCTGACGACCATGATAAAGGCATATTCTCAGGGTGCCCCGAATGATTGGGATAAGGTTATCCCATTTATGTTTTTCTGCCATGACAGCTGCCCCAAAGAATCTACTCAGTTTACTCCCTTTGAGTTAATATTCGGACATGACGTGAGAGGCCCTTTGAAATTAATTAAACAGAAATTCACAGTAATTAAAGTCGGAAATCTGACACTTTGATTATGTGTCGGAAGTGAGTGACAGATTAAATCGCTTAGGTCAGTCAGCTAAACAGCAACAGAAGAGGGCACAGCATGGAATGAAGCATGTGGCAGATAAAAAAAAAAACCTAAAATTCGGACTTTTCCGTGGTGACATGACATACAAGTATTGTTCCCAGAGACAGGTGAATCCGTCGGAGCTATGTTTCGTGGTTGCTATCAAAATGAGAAAAGAAGTTGAGTCAGGTAAACTATCTTGTGAAGACGTTGGATCGGAAAATGTTTATGGCGCATGTCATGTGAATATTTTGAAACTGTATTAAAATAGAGCTATATCAGTGGTCAGGAATGGATGTTGCAGGCTCTAGGGTTTATATCTTCCATTAAGAACAGGCAAAAGTTTCGGAAAGGATATTAAGAGATAAGATTTGGAATAATCTAACACGCAACAATTTGATTTCAGATAGTCAACATGGTTTCGTCAAGGGCAGGATATGTCTCACAAACCTCAATAAATGTTTGAAAAGGTGACCAAGCATGTGGATCATGGTAGGGCAGATGACGTGGTGTACATGGACAAGGTTTCACATGGTAGGCTGTTGGAGAAAATGCAGCGGTATGGGATTGAGAGTGATTTCGCAGTTTGGATTAGAAACTGGCTTTCTGAAAGAAGGCAGCGAATGGTGGTTGTTGGAAAATATTCAGCCTGGAGTCCGTTTACTAGTGTTGTGCCACAAGGATCTGTTTTGGACCACTGCTGTTTGTCATTTTTATAAGTGATTTGAACGCAGGCATAGGTGGATGGATCAGTAAATGTGCAGACAACACTTAGATTAGAGTCGGTGGAGTAGTAGTGGACATTGTGAAAGAATGTTACAGGTTGCAGGGGGACTTGGATAAGCTTCAGAATAGCAAATGGCGTTCAATAGAGATATATGTGAGGTGATACACTTTGAGAGGAATAACAGGAACGCAGAATACTTGTTCAATGAAAGCAATCTTGGTAGTGTGGATGTGCAAAGTGATCTTGGTGTCCATGTGCATAGGTCCCTGAAAGTTGCCAACCTTGCTGTACGAGCTGAAAAGATGGCATACTGTGTGTTAAGTTTTGTTTTGGAGTGGGATTGAGTTCTGGAGCCGTGCTGTAATGCTGCAACTGTACAAAAGGCAAGTGCGACATCACCTGGAATATTGTGTACAGTTCTGCTCACACCTTTACAGGAAGGATGTGAAAACATTGCAACGGGTGCACTGGAGATTTCTAGAGGTATCATGAGATTATAGGGCTGTCCATAGACTTATTGAACATCGATTGCATTTTTATTGGATTGAATGTTTAGATTTAGTTGATGTGCCTTGCAAGTATATCACTGATGCGTTAGTTGCTGTAGCATGAATGAAAGTAAAATGTTGTATTTCCTTTGGGAAACCAACGCATTATTGACCATCCGATCTTAGCTGCGATGAAGAGGGAAACTGCACCCCATGAAAGCCACATCGGGGTAGTTTTTGGTCTCTCTCACACATATATGCAAATAAAGCTCTTAAGGAGCTAAGGACTGAAGTCTGCTCTTTGATAGTTCTCCCCACAACATATATTTCTTGCTGTTTGTTTTGAGCTTCTGGAGCGTGATTGAAGTTGTATTCATTCCGACACGTCTAACGCCTTTCAGTGAGTGGCCAGACCTCAGGCAGCCAGGAGGTGAGTTACTTCTGACAGAATGCATGGGCCACCTGGCAACACTTGCAGCCGAAACATGAATACTATTGATTCAGTAAAGTGTCTGGTCAATAATAACCTCTAATGTTTTTGAGACAGCTATTGGCGCATGGAAATGCATTGAAAGTGTGAGGGAAATGCTTCACTTCTCTCTCGGAAAGTTCGATTTACACTTTAGGTTTGCTTGTTCATAGATCAAGTCAAATTCAGCCCAATATCATTCAACATTTTTCGACTCATCTCCACATTGAACATATTTTACGATCAGAGTGAAGGGATATTTCAACCTATGTGTGAACTGATCTCGGAACATATTCTGTGTCAGAGCATATATAATAGTGTCTGTGCAACAACTCAAGAGCTGCAGCATGAGTCCCATTTCATGTACAGGGCCAGCTATCCAAAATGATACATCACCGACTAAATTCATTCGATTCCACAGATAATGGAGCATTGGCATTGTTCATCGTAATATAAAACCCTCAGAGAGTACAAATTGTCTCGTCTTGGAATTCCTTCGACTCTCCATTTCTGGATCTTTTGGACTTCTATCAGTTTTGTGGGCCCGGAGTGTTCTATGAGCACTGTTAGCTGTTAAACTGCACTTGACAGATAAAGTATTCAAGACAGATGGAACACATGTGGTCATATTGTAATGCAGAAAATCGATTTTTGTCCATGGCAATGTCAGGACACCTTTTGCGTAATACAACCAGTGAGCTTTCTGAAGAGTGTATGCGCTTTCACACATGAAATACCAGAAAATATTCTTGAAGCAGCTCAACGCAGTCACTGTACCCAGAACTACAGCTCTTGTTTTCTCGCTGCAATATTTACGTTTCAGCTCCTGGCAACAAATGGCCACAAATCGATCAAAGGTAAAAATGACGGTGAACCAGACAGAACAGTCAGTGGCTGCATAAAGCAGGAAGACGTGGATATTACGCACGGGGGATGGAATATAGGAAATTAGCCTGTTCCTGATAACAATCGGAATGAGTCTCAATACCACATTGAGGACAATGATACTGCCATGGTCTCCAACTAACGACTGACAGAACTCGAGAGACTACAGTTCTGTGAACGAGAATGATGATCAACGTCCTGTTGCATGTGAGGTTGAGTGGTATGTGCTTAATCAAGGATCAGTTGAATATAAATATGACGATTGATCCTCTAATGCAATGAGCATGATTTTTTCCACAGGTAGATGAAGGGAGGCACAGTGGATCAGTGGTAATCACTGCTGCCTCAAACACCAGCGATGCAGATTTTATTTCAGTCTCGGGCAAAAGTCTGTTTGGAGTTTGCAGGTGCTGACATGACTTTCCTCCAACAGATCAAAAATGTGCATGGTAGATGGATTGACTATGGGCAACTTAGGGTTACAGGGGTAGGGGTTGAGTTTGGTTGGGGTACTCTACGGATTCAATGGGCCTAATGACCTACATCCTCGTTATATGGATTCTACGAAAATTTTGCTTCATACATTCTTCATTATCTGTCTATTAAATTATTCACAGAACAACAAATGAGAGTTATTCCTCTATATGCCATCTACAATGATTTATAAAAAAAATTCTCAGTATTCCATCATTTTCACGCACTTTCCAGAAAATGACTATTCACTGAGTGTCCAGTTATTTGTCTCTGTTCGCGAAACATTTCTAAAAGCTATTAAATATTATGGTAAACTAGAGCAAAGAAGACACCAAGTAATGAGACTATTATTCAAACAGAAGATAGGATAATTCCCAGGAGACCGTGGATTTCTGTGGTGAGATCAGTACAGAAGAATGATTATTCCCAGGCGACAGTGGTTAGTTTTCATGCAATTTCTATTGATTCCTACTCGTTATGTTTGCACTGTCAATAACGTTTGTCAAGTGCGTGTCTGTTCATATAGTATTCTGGTCTCTGCCATGAGATTTTGAACTTTGACGCCTTGTGGGGATCAGAAATTAATTCTCAATCATTGCTCAAATTTTGTTTTGGAAAGTAAGGTTGAGGGTCTGTGCCGTCCCTGGTTTGCTGTGATTCCGCTGAAATGTCAGGATTGAGCAGACGAATTTCAGAGAATCGTGGCGATTTGCAGTTGGCATAATGCAGTAATTTCTTGGTAAAACACAAGATGAGCACCTGTCAACGAAATTGAGATTTATTGTTCTGTTTGGGAAACGGAAAAGGGATCACATTTAGAGTCGAAGAGTTACATATCACAGAAAAGACCCATCAGTCTATCTCGTCCATGCCAACTGGATATCTTAAACTACTCTCGTCCCATTTCCCAACATTTCTTCCAACAATATCCATTAAACCCTCCTTATTCATGTACCCATACAGATGAATTGTAGATATTTTAATTCTAACAACCTCTACCGTATCATCTGGAAGACCATTCCATACAGGCAGCACCTCTGTGGAAAAAAGCAGGAATCATCGATGCACTTATTTGTTTGACCAATAAAAGGAGAGTACAAATGTGAGATGATTATTTTGTTACTCCATCAGTTACTTGATGAGCTGAATGGAAAAGATCAACACTGTCGTCTGATGTGATCCTATGAACAATAGCAAAGCTGTACATGACAGAAAAACAGAAAAAAGTGACTCAATGGATACAGACACAGAGACACTGAAAGAGAATGAGGGGGAGATGGAAGAAAAAATATTGATTTGAAAATTGCAGACGTAAAGAACGTTTCAAAAAGGGCAATATCCCGGTCAGGATTGGACTTTAAGAGTATTGAAGGATTAGCAAACAATGATAAGAATTTCAAATTCCAGACCTCGCCCGGATAGGACCCCATGGCCGTCGTGAACGCAGGAGACATAAAAGACTTGGTGTGAGTGATTGAATAACTTACCAGCTTCGGATGAGTTGCAGTTAATAAAAGCTTACATCTTTGGAATCTCGCTGGAAGACGATTAGACAAGCTGAGGGTGAATTTAAAAAATACACTGATGAGTTTGCATAGTGCAATGGATTCAGAAGAATTGCAGCTGGACACAACAATGGGGTGGTTGATGGCAGAGTTGACTCAGTTCACAGTCT
Source organism: Chiloscyllium plagiosum (assembly GCF_004010195.1). Lineage (NCBI taxonomy): Eukaryota > Metazoa > Chordata > Chondrichthyes > Orectolobiformes > Hemiscylliidae > Chiloscyllium > Chiloscyllium plagiosum. Next base: position 2,829,370 of record NC_057758.1, read on the forward strand.
AGACGTACGGGATTAATGTGATCATCTACAGTCCTGTTCAGAACGATGTTGGCAGTGGATATTGAGCAGGCTGCGTGCTAATGAATGAAAAGAGTAGCCTCGGTTTTCCAAGGATTTGAGTAAGAATTGGGGCATGCAAACGAATAAATGTTTTCACTTCAATCGTCACATGATTGAGACTTTCCAGGGCAGAAAGAGCAGAGAATGTTGGAGAGACTCTCACTAATTTTCAACTATTTTCCCATTTTTATGGATCTACGTTCAAGGACTGAAATTAATTTTGAAGAACGAAATGTGGCAAAATTGGTTTGAACAGGCAGCGACTCGTTTTGTTGAGAACTGACAAGGAAGGTGATGGTTATTCATTACAAACCTGGAGTATGCTGTGAATGAGTCTTGCTAGGCTCACTGTTAGTTGTTAGTACCATTTTGATTTTGCTAATCAAAGGAGGAGAGACGCTAAACAGCCAACACAATGAATATTGATTGAAATAAATAGAGAAAACGGGTTTTGACAGAAATGATATTTGGAATCTTTGAAACTGGCTCATAAGTTTCACACTCTCTACTTTTCTGCCCTGTTCAACAGATGCTGAATGTTATGGCAAAAGAAAAATGAAATTACTTTGTGAAGTCTCCTGAAACAGTTTGAAATCCAACTGGACTTAGTAATTAGAGCTTTGCGACTGTAAACAAGTATTTTTTTTAATAAAATGAAGCCTTGGAGTGCATCGCTTAAAGCGACCATCCAACATGAATTGCTTAGCTTTCTATTCAATTCTTCCCTTCAGTGTAGCTGTCTGTATGTGCGTGAGTAGAGATCACGATAAAAGAAATTTGAGATCAAAGCATAGTCATTAATTAGAGTTTATCTTTGTCCTGCCAAATTTAACGCATGACTAAAAACAATGAAGATTTTATTTAAGTCATCAAGTTACTGCTAAATATCCATTACTCTGAAACTCTGGTTAGTAACCGTTGGGAAAATTGGAATGTGATTTGATACTTTAAATTCAATGTTATACACATTCAGGTCAGAGTGATACTTTGGTTTGGTTTGCTATTCCTGTTTGAAAAAGAATGTCTGAGAGTAATTTTAAAGAATACTAAACACAGTTATCTGTGCTCACATTTCACAATTTTTGTCAAATACTTCCCCAGGACAATAACCCCAGCTGGATGGAACAGGAAATAACGAACACATTCTTGAAGTAAAGCCTGCTTTCCATCATCAATCACTGATTGGAGACACTTACCAGACATGCCAAAAATAGTCAGACTGAGATCGTACAAATGCTCAAAAATCCGAATTGAACAATAGATCCACGATTCCAAATCTATCTATTTATGATTATCATTAATGTAACAGTAGGTGGAAATGCAGTTGGTGAGACATGGAATTAGTTTATACAGATATATTTATAGTTTAAAGCAGATGGTTGGGGGAATGGCAAATGGTGAATTCTGTAGGAAGACGTGAAACGAGGGAGAACAAAAAACAATATTATTTAAATAGAGAAAACTGCAACACAGTGGGACTGGGGCACTTGTGCTCCAAACATAGAAGGCTGACACAGAGAGGCAGCAGGTCATCGGAAATGTTGATGTTATTTCCGTCAGTACAAAGTGCTGGTGCGATCATGTCTGTAGTACTGCGAGCAGTTCCTGTCTCCATTTTGCAGGAAAGATATCATTTCATTGGAGGCAGTTCAGACAAGGTTCACTCGGGTGATTGCTGATATGAACGTTTTATCTCGTCAGCAAAGCCTGAAGCGTTTATGACTCTACTTACTGGAGTTTAGAAGAATGAGACGTTTTCTGACGTTAAATGGTTGGAATTCTAAAGGCAGCTTTACATGTCAAATGTTGAAAGAATGTTACTCCTAATGAGAGAGTCAAGGATCAGAGTCTATAATACAGGCACACCAATTTAACACTGAGATGAGGTATGATTGCTTGGAAATCCTTGTCAAAGACAGCTCTGGCGGCCAGTTCCCCAGTTACCTTGGTGGCTGCGACAGAGAGATTCTTGATCATTCAGAGAATCAAGAGTAACAGAGAAAGGGCAGGAAAGTGGATGTGAAGAATGTTTGAGTAACCGTGTTTGGATGAACGTCAGAAGGGTTTGAGGGGTTGTGCGGCCTTTTCCTCGTGCTATCTTTTAGTTTTTACTGAAATTAATCCTTCATTGTTAACATTACTCTGAATCGCAAACCAGCCACTCGGCCAACTGAGTTACTCAGGCACAAGTGCGTACTGCACATGCTGGAGATTAGACACAAGATTGTGTTTTAGCAAGAAATGACCTGGAAAACATCAACTGCAAGTTACATGCATTTCTCTGAAGTATGTCTGCTCAGTCCTGACATTTCAGGGGAATGACAGCAAACCAGGAATATCACGTAGCCTCACCCTTACTTTCCAAAATAGAATTTGAACAAGGATTGTGAATTAATTTGAGACATGATTAGAGTGGCGATTCCTAATAAAGGGCTTTTTGCCCGAAACGTCGATTTTCCTGCTCCTCGCATGTTGCCTGAGGTGCTGTCCTTTTCCAGCACCACTTTAATTTCAACTGAGCCAGACAACCCCAATATTGACTCAACTGCACTTAAATGAAGATATATAATTTAAAACCCTTCGCAGATGGTGTTGTAAAGGTATCAGGCAAGTTTGAACCAAAGGAAAATAACTGATAAAATTAAATGCAGAGATCGTGGAAAGCCTTACCAGCTACAAGACTCCATTCCATTTCTCAGAGTTCAGCAGAAGTTGCGTTGTCCCGTCCGAAAGACTGTAAATGATCCAGTATCTCATTGCGTGCTGGCATTTTCAATGAACAGGATGCACTCAATTGAGTGTCCAAATATCAGTCTCCCAGACAGTAGACTGTTATGATACGGCGTTGAACAATTCTGTTAATTAAACCAATCGTCTCGTAATCTGTTAAATTATGAGTGACAAGGATCTTCCAGATTTAAATATTTAAAGAAATAATATCAATTTATTCTTTAAACTTAAAAGTGAACATTAAACAACAACTACTTACAACTCTAAGCCTCCTTTCTCTCAACTGTTTATTATCTGCCTCCAACTCTTTCACAATATACTGTTCTAATACACAACCGTATTGAAATTACATCAACTTAATTTCTCAACCACGGAGCAGCTGTCCTCGTCAGTGCCTGTTATCCATCGGCTTAGGTCTCCCTGCGTCGTCTTCGGTCTTCTACCAAAGAGACGTTTCATATGAATCATGTGCCTTTGTTGGAGAAAGTTTTGAATCGCAATCTCTCTCGAGTTGGCAATTACTCTCTCGATGGCAGTAGCTCTCTGTCTAACTTTCAAAAAATGCCTGTTTTTTCGACCCTAAACACCGGCTTGTTTCATTGGTTTGAGTTTGGCAAAAGCAATAAATTCAAACTCGATTGGGTTTTAGTATCCTGGGGCATCATTTAAAATGATTGGTTAAATTCGAATTGCTTCGAAAACAGCGACCAAAACTCAAGACTTTGTTTCACAACCAAATGTTACACATGTTCACTTTTCAGTACGCTCTGTGAAAGCTGGCCAGTCACGTGACAGTTGTCTGCCAGCTCGCAGTGCAAAACAGCTTTCTCTCTCTCTGAAACACCTTGGACTTAATGACACCTTTCCCCTTCAGAAAAAGAAAATGGACTACCAAACTGAAAAGGTGGCTTCAATTTTTTTCGAATTCTTAACCTCCATTCCAAGGAAATGCACAGCACATTAATCTAAGTTCACATCAATTCCTGCACCCACGCGCACATACACAGACAATTGTTATCCATTTAGTCTTAACTGTACTTTATCCATTAAATCCATGATAAAGCCTCCGCTATCACAGTCTTACATTCAGCAACATATGCAATTTATAAATTAAAAGTCAATAAAATTAGTCTTCAACGATATAGTCTCATATTCTTGTCTTTAAATCATGTCAAGCATATAAGAGAATTGTGTTCACAATCTGTTCATAACTGTCTCTGACACATTGTTTGCCAAATAAACATTTCAATATTGTCAGGCCAGTACCAGGCTCGTTAATTCATTTTCAATGGTAGAGTATTTTCTCTCGTGGGTGTTGACATTTTCTTTCGAAAATTAACCGACTGGCCGTTCAATTCCATGGTTGACCCCTTGATCATTTGCATCGATTGCAACTTTGAAGGGTTTCGAAAACTTTGGTGTAGCTCGAACTTGTGCAATGGTTCCTACTGCTTTCAAATTGTCAAATGTCTTCTGGCATTGTTCTATCCAACAAAGTGGTGTGTTCTTCTTCAGTAAAACTGTAGCCATGCCAATATGCTGTTGAAGTTGGGAAGAAACTTCTGGTGGAATCCACTAATTCCCAAAAACGGAAGCGCTTCTTTCTTCGAGATTTCTTGTGGAAATTCCTCGATGGCCTTCATCATTGCGTCCCTTAGGTTCAATATTCCATGACCGATATTATATCCAAAGAAGATCACATCTGCCTTCGTGAATTCTGTTTACTTAAGTTTATTACCAGTTTTTCTTCTCTTCATCTTTCAACGAGCTCTGCCAACTGTGCCATGACTCACAGAGCTCACGATCTGATTCAAAAAGACTGCATATTTTGTTAACCCAGCTACAATACTTTATATGTGTCTTTGGAATGTGGCTGGTGCGTTTTTCGTTCCAAAGCTAACCAATTCGCGAAACGTGTTTTCCCAACCTCATCATAATTGTTTAGCAGGCATAAGATGTCAAAACGAATCGCAAATATTATTTCAGCAAGTGCTACTCTAAAATTGGTTATGCCACCGTTAGACTCTTGTGTGCAATTCCATTCACCCACTTATTCGAAGGATATTGTGAAACTTGAAAGGATTCAGGAACGATTTCCAACGGATTTAAGCTGTCGGGAAATGCTGAATAGTCTGGGACTGTAGTATCGGAGGCTGAGGGGTGACCTTATAGGAGTTAAGGAAATCATGAGGCGCATGGATTGTGTAAATACATGTGGCATATTCCCTTTGGCCGTAGAGTCTGGAACCAGAGAGCATAGGTTAAGGTTGAGAGGGAAAAATGTAGAAGGGACCAAAGGGACAAGCTTTAACACAGAGAATTGTGCATGTATGGAGTATATGCTGTGCTTTACCAGTAACACATTTTCAGCTCTGATCTCCAGCATCTGCAGACCTCACTTTCTCCGCAAGCATGGAGTAAGCTGGCAGAGTAAGTGGTGGAGGCTGGTAAACTTACAACATTTCACAGGTATCTGGGTGGATATATGAATAGGAACGGTTTAGAGGGTTATAGGCTAAGTGCTGGCAAAGAGAACCAGATACGCTTCGATTAAATTGCATTGAAGATTAAAACTGGCAGGAGATGTCTGATCCGTGTTATGCTTCTCTTGCTCAGTACAGGAGCTCAGGAACACAATTGATATTCCAGACTCCTTCACGTGCAGTGTTTCTGGCTGCAGTTCATGTTAGCCTGGATGACAGCTCGAGAGTTGTGGATTGAATTGCTTTGATCTGAATCTGAGATCGGGGATAGTACGTTTAGTAAATTGGTCACACCGCACATTAGGTTTAATGAGGGAGAAATGGAATGGGTGACAAACAGGTGGGGAAAGAGCAGGACGGCGCTGCAGGTGACTCCTATGATCATCTCTCTGGAAAACAGGTATTCTGTTTCGAATACTGCTAAGGGAGATGGCTCGCCAGGGAATAGCAACAGTAACTAGGTTCGTGGCATTGTAGATAGCTCTGCTGTGTAGAAGGGCGTAAAAATGAGTGCAAAGGCTATTGTTATGAAGGTTTAATTGGAAGGAGAGTAGATAGATTCGCTGTGGTTGAAAACGAGACGACAGAATGGGATGTTGCCTCACAGGTGCACGGGTCAGGTATGTCGCGGATTCTGAAGTGGGAGGGTGAATACCCAGTTGTCGTGGTGCACAAAACATATGGAAAAAGAAGGATGAGGTCTTCCTAACAGAATGTAGGGAATTTGGAGCCATGTAAAAGATAGGACGTTGGAGGCATTCATACAACCTCAGGATTGCTACCAATGCAACGTGCTCGTCAGAGTTGAAATGAAAGCATAGGCAGGATGAAGGCGTGGCTTGGGAGGTGGTGCTGGAGGGAGGGGGATCTGATTTTCGGGACTTTGGGACCGTTTCTGGGTGAGGTGGGACGATTAAAAATTGGATGGTCTGCACCTGGGCAGACACCTGCACCCGTTTGGGGTGCCTTTGCTAACGCTGTTGGGGAGGGTTTAAACTAACGTGGCAGAGATGTGAGAATCAAATGACAAGGTTAGTTGAACATAGCAAGGTAGCAACTAAAGCTTGTTAGGAACAGGATAATGAAGTCAATGTGTCTGAGGGGAAGAGTCGGCAGGGAGCAGATGATGAATGCAAAAGGACAGGTGGTCTGAGGTGCATTTTTGCTAAATGTGAGAAGTTCAGGAGGTGAGGCATGTGAACATAGGCCATGAATTAGCACGTGGGAGTATGATGTTATTGTTAGTACTGAGACTGGGCAGACAGAAGATTTGCAACCAAAAATTCCAGGATATAGATATTTCATTCGGTATAAAGAATGACGTAAAAGGGGTGGAGGAGTTGTATGACTGGTCAGAGAAGATATCACAACTCTTCTGAAGGAAAGGACTATGGAGGACACGAGCAGTGAGACAATATGTGGAGAGCTCAGGAATAGGAAATAGGACGGTTTGGGTAAATGCTTTGGGGCTGGACTACAGGCCTCCCAACGGTGGCGTGAGATAAAGGTACGCATATATTGGCAGATTATGGAAACATGTTGCAGCAACAGGGTGGTGATAATAGAAGATTTTAATTTTCCCAACATTGAATTCGATTCACTTAGTGTTAGATGTCTTGTTGGAACAGAATGTCTAAGTAGCATGCACGAGGGTACATAAATAGACCAGCAAGGCATTGAAAGCGTCACACTCAGGAAGGGGGCATTCTAGACATGTTGATGGGAATGAAATGAACAGGTGGTTGAAGTTTCAGTTGGGATTTACTTTGGGAATAGTGATCACAATTACATTAGTTTTAGAATACGCATGGGCAAAGACGAGAGTAGTCCTAAAGTAAGAGTGCTGAATCGGGGGAAGGACAATCATACAAAAAATATCGCAGCAGCTGTGTAATGTGGTTTGGGGGCACTTATTTGAAAACAAATCCACATTTGATATGATTTGAAGATTGATTGACTGGTGGACAGGACAGACATACCCTGTCAAAATGAAGGTTAGCTCTGGCAAAATCAGGAAACCAAATATTCCAGGCGAAATTGTGAGAACAGCTAAGAGGAATAAAGTAGCTTAAATAAGGTCTAGGCAGCTGAAAACAGACGAAGCTTTGGACGAATATTGGGAAGTTGAAGCAATCTGAAATGAGCAAGAAGATGGCGAAAAATGGTCATGAAATATCTCTGGTAAACACGGTTAAGGAAAATGTCAAAGCTTTTCATTCGTATATAAGGAGCAAGAGGGGAACTGGGGTGGCCCAGCCAATGACAAATGAGAAAAGTTATGCGTAGATTAAGAGAAAATGGATGAGATTCTTAATTAGTGCATTGACTCAGTATTATTCGAGGAGAGGGATGTGACAGGTGAGGTTAGGGATAAATGTTGATACTCTAGTTCACGTTCGCCGAAGTGTTGGTCCGAAAGACATTAAGGCAGTCAAGTCCCCAAGTCTGGATGGGATGCATTTCAGGATACTGATTCAAGTGAGATCGGAAATAGCTGGGGCCTTCACAAATGTATTTTCAGCATGACTGAACGCGAGTGAGGTCTTGGATTGCTGGAGAATTTCTAATGTTGTCCCCTTGTTTAAGAAGGCACGATCCTGGTAATTATTGACTGGTGAGCCTGTTGTCAATGGTAGCGAAGGTGCTGGAGAAGATACTGAAGAACGGGATTCATTTATATTTGTTAGAAAATGTTCTCATTAATGATCAGCAACATACTTTTGACCAGGGAAAAGTCATGTCTTTCCAAATTGAAAGGAAGTCATTGAGGAGGCACCTGACTGAGAACTACAAATTCAGGAGAGGCAGAGATAAGGTGGATAGCAAGAAGTGTTTTCCGATCACGGGGTCTCCACTATTAGGGATCACGAGTTCAAGATGACGGCGTAGTTTATACGGGATATAAATGAAAGATTCTGTCTGCAGAGGGTGGTGGGTGCATGGAATGCGTTGCCAACGGAGGAGGTAGTGACGGACACGAAAACGTCATTTACGTTGCATCTGCACAGATATATGAAAGGACTGAGAGCAGAGCAATACAGATCCTTTGAAAATAGGCAACAGGTTAAGATAAAGGATCTGAATCAGCGCATGCATGGAGGGCTGAAGGGCCTATTATCGTGTTGTAATTTGTTCTTTGATATTTGGTCAAAGTGGACGACTTGGACCAAAGTGTCTGTTTCTGTGCTCCAGATCTCTATTATTCTATGACAATAAAATTCTGAGGAGTAGAGTGATTTACGTCTTCAGGTGCATGACTCCCAAGTAGTTCTTCTTAAAAACAGAAGATAGTGAAGGAGACAAGTATGGTGTTGGCCTTTATGATAAGATAGAGTGAACTTAGATGTGATCTTTCCGTTATACAGGGTTCTGTTGCAGAGGGTGCAGGAGTTTTCTCATCTGGAGCATGGTGTGCGGTTCTGGGCTCCTTATTGAAAGCTAGATGCAAATTTGTTGAAACTTATGAAGAAGAAGGATTCATGGGTTGATTCCCTGGAATGACGAGATAAGGTTGCACTGATTGGTCTTGCTCCAACTGGAGTTATAAGAAGTGAGGGGGATTGGGGGAAGGATGTGACCCAATTGATAATTGCAAGATACTTAACCGTCTGGTCAAAGCAGACATGGGGAGACAGGTCTACTGTTGTTGGTCAGTCTGGAATGAGAGGTAAACGGATTTGCAATGGGGGAGGATCGGGGTAGGATGCCGACCTTACAATTCGGAGATGAACATTCTCTCTTTCTCTCTCTGTGGAAACGTTTGTGTGACAGTGGAACTCTGTGCACTCCGAAGGTGGTCGAGGTTGCCCATGGAAGATTTTAGAAGATGGAGGTGAACAGATTATTTTGACAGAGAAATGGAAAGGTATTGGAGGTGGATATGGCAGCGTGAAATTCCAAAGACAGCAGAATCAGCCATGATCATTTTGAAGATGGAGCAGGCTCGAGGGAGCCGATGGCCTTTTGGTCTGCTCCTGCCTGATATCTCCTGTATTTGTGACTGAATGAAATCTTCATTGAACACATTCCATGGCTCTGCTTGCATATAATTTCATTGACGCTATGTCCAGTTTTCACAGAGAAATGCTTTCTCACTTCGTTCATCTTGAGCCTCTCTTGGGTATTCACAGCTTGCACTGTACTATCCCAAATCGAACATTATCGTAAAATGTGTCTCAGTTCCCCATAATTACCCCTGTCCTAAAACATGGTCACAATCTCTTCTCTTTGTGGGACATCCACGACTCTCTCTCTCTCTCTCTTCCCCGCAAGCATGCAGCTTTTACCTTAATCAATTGTCTTGTCTCTCCTGAATATTTTGTAACCAGGAAAATGACACACCCAGTAATGCTCTAAGTGAATCCCCAACTTTGGAGGTCCAGCAGCATTATTTTTGTTTTCTACTGTGGACAGGTGGAATGAAAATTTGCCACTGTATCTCGCCAGCACTGTTTACCATTTACATGGAATTCACGTGCAGGGACATTATGTTTACTTTCCATGTCATTGCCTCTCTTACACCTAACTATGAGTGGTCAATACCTTTCAGTTTCCTGAGTTGGTTACCTCCTGAGTGGAGTTACCCCACTTCTGAAATCATTCGGTGCGTCCTGTTGTTTCTCTTCCAATTTTCACTCTGGGTCAACGCTGCAGACCAGTTGGTAAAAACCTGCCCAGATCACATCATCCGCACTGCAGCTTGTCGAAGATTATCCACTGGAAAGTGCTCAGGTAGCATCAATCTCATCATTGGTGATATTGTCCCTTTCTCTAAAGCACTCCATTTTGCTGTGGACTTCTCGCCACATTCTTTTGGTTACTTTACTATTCTTCCTTCAACTGTGAGATTAATCAATTCTGTCTGTTACTTTCTGAAAGATACGTAACAGGTTTATCATTATCAAACCATGGCAGATCTGTCTCAGACCAGAGGACATCAGTTAAAGGTGAATGAGCAAGAGGTTTTGCGGAGGTCTGAGAAGTACTTTTCACCCGGAAATGTGTAACATGCAAGTGAAGACGGTGGTGGTTGCAGTTACTCTCACTAAATTTGAACACAGTAACTGGATTTGACATATTTGGCCTTAGTGAGCTCTGACTCCATATATTGGGCAAATTGGAAGAAAATGTTTGTATTACAGTAATACGGTCCTGTGCCTCCCTGCACACTCTTTCTGATATTGCGCTGAGAGGCCTGCACTACCATAGTTTATGTCTGCCATTATCTTATTAAGAGGTACACTTTTTGCATAACCGTCTCTCAGTCAAATCAAGCAAAAAGACTCATAAATGTAAAATTGAAAGATTTTGATGTTTGTGTGTTTATCTTTTGTCCTGAAGTCCTGTTGTCTGGATATCTCAATGAGAAAGTTCATGTTTTGTGAATTTCTGAGGCCAAGGTGTGTTGCTCTGAAAGACGTCAGTAGAAATAATTTGTTCAGAGACGACAAATGATGTCGGGCTCCAGGGACTATCGTTGTATCAGTGGAGATTTTCTCTTTTTAATGAAAAAGTTTTTTCTTGTGATTTCCTGAGTGCAAGGCATGTTACAATGAGAGACGGCAGCAGCAATTATTTGTTCAGAGACGACAAATGATGTCAGTCTCCAGGGATCCTGGAGATCAGTGGAGATTTCCACTTTTCGCTTCATAAGGACAACACTCCAAAGTATCATCTTATGGTATCAGAGGGAGCCCTTAGCTGTGGCTTTCACAGCTACCGACCTCAGTAAGAATGACGGAGAGGAGTGATCGAAATCTGAGAAGGGCACACTGGAATATTACAACAATGGAACCGAACCTGGCGACAGCAGACTGGAATTTCACAAATATGGATAGAATATTGCCTTCACAAATAGCCTATTACATTAGAAATCAGCACTTGATGACAGTCTACTATCGAATACGGTATATTCTTCTGCTGTTTCAGCATGTTTACTATCCATTCCTTGCTGCTATTGGTATCTTAGGTAAGTCTCTCAATACAGTAAACTTCGGCCATGAACCGGGGATGAGTGGGCTGTCAAGTAAAGAGAGATTGAATAGTTTAGATGTTCCTTCTGCCTTTGTGATATCTGCTGACTGCGGGACTCCTGTGTGATTTAGATTGATACTGGCAACAAGCTTTCAATTCACACATCGCATGACAATCCCACCTTCCCGACCTCTCCTTGTGTCATTTAAATTCTACAAAGACCAATATGAGCGTCAATACAGCGATCAAATCTTCTCTCCTGGGAAGTGACCGTGAACGTCTGATCCATATCATTACCACCCTGAATTCTTGAACAAAGATCCTCCAGACCATCTCCACATCCTGCCTCAGTAGTTTTGACCTGTAACTGCGTTCATAAAAAAAAAGCCACAGCAAACTTAGGCATTTAACTTTTGATGCTTAATATCCTGGTTTTTGCGTCTCTGTCTCTAGGACACAGACATTCACTCCCTCAGACGTCGATGCCTCGACGCAGCAATGTTTACCACTTATAAGATACACTCCACAAATTCAACAAAGGTCACTAATCAGCACCTTCCAATATCATGGCCACTTACATCTAAAAGGACAAGAGCAGCAGATACATGGGAGCATCACCAGCTGCAAGTACCCCTCCAAGCCATTCACTATCCTGATTTGGAAATATATTGGCAACCCCTTCAGTGTCACTGAGTCACTATCTTGGGACTCCCTCGCTAACGGCATTCATGTTTGTGCATCTCACAGACTGCAGCAGTTTAAGAAGGCAGCCAACCACAGCCTTCTCACTGAGTCAAATCGTGACCCGCAATAAAATCCAGTCACAAGCAAAGATGTTCCCATTCCACAAGTGAATAAGAATAATGCATGGATGGAAGATTGGAATTTGACATTGTAATGATTCAAACAAAGTATCGTTCTTCATTCAATAACGTGTGCATAAATGGTCGAAATCTCTCTCCTGAAAAACAAGTTTGACATTGCATCATTTCTCCTTGATTTTTCCTGCAAAAGGGAATCCTCGGCGTTTTTGTCATTTGCCATCCTTTTCACCCCCATCGCCCCGACCTCATTGGCGTCTTCAGAAACTCGATTCCTCCTTGATGACTCCTCATTCTTTTGCCAAAACGTGTGTCATCCCAAAACGTGCCTGTCTTACCAGTTAAACCCCTGTGGAATAATCGATTGAGACATGAGCCTGTCATTGAACCCCGAGCAACAGGATGCATTTGTCTTCTAAGTTCAGAAGGGTAACTGGACCCAATATTCTGATCTGCTTTCTCTCCACATGAGCTGGCAGACCTGCAAACCTTAGTTTCTCCAGCAATCTTTGCTCTCTTGACTGATCGCCTTATCACAGCAAACGAGCATCACCAAAAAAAACCCGGAAGAACTGCAAATTTTTGGAAATTAGATTCATAAGTAGCAAGTACTGTAAAGACACAACACGTCTGGCAACATCAGTGAACAGAAATCCGACTTAACATTTCAGGTACAGCGACCTTTCTTCCGAGCCACTTCTCACAATGTTGAGGAAAGAACCTTAAGATGTTTTATTTTGTGCAATACTTACCAGGGACCGAGTCATCATTATGATGCCCCTTAAGAAGATATTGGTGCGCTGCCTTCTTGAAAACCTGTAAGTCCGCAGATTGTAGGTAGATGCACAATTCCCTCAGGGAGCAGATTCCCGGACTTTGATACAGCCATACTGAAGGAAAAGCCAATAGATTTCCAACTCCATGATGGTGAGTGTCATGGAAGCGAATTTGCAGCTGGTGTTGTTCCGATGCATTTGCTGACTTTGTCCTTCCAAAAGAAAATGTTTGTGTGCTTGGAAGGTGCTGTCGAAGAACCTTTTGTGAACTGCCGTAGGGCATCCTGCAGGTAGCACACATTACAGCTACTGAGCGTTGTTCGTAGATGGAGTGGACGTTTGTGGATATGGTGACAATCAAGTGGGCAATTTAGTTTCGGTGGTGTTGAACTCCTAGACTGTTTTTGAATTTGACTGGTTCTGGGGGAGGTGGGGTTATTAAAACTTGGACGGACGACACCCACCAAGACTGGAACCAATGATCTTGGGGTCGCTTTTGCTTACGCTGTTTGGCATTGTTTAAATTAATGTGGCAGGTGGATTAGAACCAAATGAGCAGATTAATGGACAGTAAGGAAGTACGAACGCGATAATGAAGTCAATCTGACCATTTGAGTGGGTGACCGGTGGGGAGTATGGGAGAACATGCCGAACGCAAAGGGACACGCGGTCTGAAGTTATTTTAATGCAAGAAGTACAGGAGGCAAGGCAGCTAAATTTCGAGATTGGATTATTACCTGGAACTATGACGTTATTGTTATGACTAATACTTGGATGGGCAAGAATGCCATATAGATATCTCAGGATATTGATGATTTATTCAGGATAGAGAAGAAGGTGAAATGAGCGGAGGATTTTCATTACTAGTCAAAGAGAACATCACAGTCATGCTGAAGGAGGCCACATGAAGGAATGGAGCAGTGAGGCTATATGGGCAGAGATTAAAAATACGAAGTGTGAGGTAATAATGTTGGGGCTGTATGACAGGCGTCCCAACAGTGAGTGTGAGATTGAGGTACAAATATGCAAACTAATTATGTTAAGATGTAGGAGAACAGTCTGGTGGCATTGAGAGATTTTAATTTTCCCAACATTGACTGAGAGTCACTTCGTGGTAGAGGTCGAGATGAAGCAAAATTTGTTAGGAGCATCTAGGAGAGTTTTATACAGCAATATGCAAATAGTCCAACTCGGGATGGGGCCATACTGGGATTGGTGTTGGGGAATGAGCCCGGCCAGTTGATTGAACCTTCATTAGGGTATGTTTTTGAGAACAATCATCAAATTCCGTCGGTGTCAGAAGAGCCATGGAAAAAGAAGAGAGTGGTCCTATTGGAAGTCTGGTACTTTGGAGGAAGGCCAACTGCAGCAAAATTCAGCAGGAGATGGTTAATGTGGATTGCGAGCAGCTGATTGGGGAGAAATCTACATTTGATGTTTAAAGAGAGATTGAGTAGAGTGCAGGACATGCATGTGCCTGTGAAATTGAGGACTAGACATGGAAAACAAATGAAGGAGCCATGGATGGCTGGTGAAATTGTGAGACGAGCTAAGAGGATAAACGAATCAAAGGTCTAGATGACTGAAAACAGGCGATGCTTTGGAATAATATTGGGAAAGTAGGACAAATCTGAAATGAGGAATTAAGAGGTCTAAAGAAAGTCGTGAAATAGCTTGAGCAAACAGCATCAAGCAAAATCCCAACGCTTTTTATTTGTATGAAAGGAACAAGATGGTAACACAACAAAGTTTTTGCCCACTCAGTTATGCAAGGAATCGGAATCTTAATGAATACTTTGCGTCGGTATTCGCTGAGGGGAAGGAGACTAGGGATGTTGAAATTAAAGTTAGATGTTTGTTTACTCTAGATCAATCGACATTAGTAGGAATGAAGTGTTAACTTTTGTGAAAGGTATTAAGGTGTCTAAGTCCTCAAATCCTGAAGGGATCTAACCCAGGTTACTGAGAGAAGTGAGACAGGAAATAGCTGGGGCCTTAACAGATATCTTTCCAGAATCCATAAACATGTATGAGGTCCGGGAGTTTCGGAGGATTATGATAGCGTCCTTCTGTTTGAGAAGGATATCAGGGATAATCCAGACCATTATGGACTGGTCAAGATACTGTCAGAGGTGGGGAGAATGCTGGAATAGGTACGGAGGCATGGATGCATTTCGGATTGCTAAAAAAAATGGGCTTAACAGTAAATGGCAGCTCTTTTTGTGTGGGGAAATTCATATCTTATCAACTTAATGGAATTCTTTGACGAAGTGATTAAGTTGATTGATAAGGGAAGGTCTGTAGAAAGCATATATATTCTTCTTTAAATAATGTGTGCTTAAGTAGTCGAAATCTCTCTCCTGAAAAACAAGTCTGACATTGCATCATTTCTCCTTGACTTTTGCTGCAAAATGGAATTCTTGGCTTTATTTGTCACTTGCCCTGCTTTCTACTTCCGCCAGCCCAACACATTTAGCATCTTCAGAAACTGGATCCTCACTGACTTACTCCTCATTCTTTTGCCAAAACGTACGTTATCCCAAAAACCTGCCTTTTATACCAGTAAACTCCCATTAAATCAGCGATTGAGACTCGAGCCTGTCATTGAGCAGTGAGCCCCAGAAACTGTTTGTCTCCTGAGTTCAGACGAACGTTCACTGCACCCAAAAAGCTGACTCTGCTTTCTCTCCACATACGTTGTCCGACCTGCAAACTTGAATTTCTCCAGCAATCTTTGCCCCCATGACCGATGACCTTGCCACAGCCCAAACGAGAGAACCAAACAAACCGGAAGAATTGCTTATTTTGGGGCATTGAATCAAGATACAAAAGCATAAAGTACTGGGAAAACACAACATGTCTGGCAGCATAAGTTAACAGAAATTAGTCTTAATGTTTCAAATACAGAGACCCTTCTTCTGTGCTACTGTTTGCACTGTTGAACAAAGAGTTTTAATGTCTCTTATTCTCTACAATATTTACCAGGGGTCCGAGTCCTCATTATGTTGTTGGTTTAATACTCGATTGAATTCACTGCTTCAAAATTATTGAACATGACTGAAACTTCCTTTTGGAGTCTATTTTCCAAGTCATCTCGCTATTTTTTGTCCGCTCTGGTGGAATGTTGATGTCAATGGTTGAGAGCAGAATTTATTGCTCACCTTTAGCTGCCCATTAAGACTATGCTGATGAGCTGCTTTGAAACGTTGCAAGTCCACATACTGTGGATAAATACACAATTCCCTGAGAGAGGTGATCCGGGCAGTAATCCAGCCACAGTGAAGGAACGGACAATAGATTGAGAAGTCACGATAGTGAGTGGCATGGAAGTCAACTTGCAGATGTCCTTCTAGAACATAGAACATAGAACATAGACGAATACAGCGCAGTACAGGCCCGTTGGCCCTCGATGTTGCGCCGATTCAAGCCCACCTAAACTACACTAGCACCACTATCCTCCATATGCCTATCCAATGCCCGCTTAAATGCCCATAAAGAGGGAGAGTCCACCACTGCTACTGGCAGGTCATTCCATGAACTCACGACTCGTGAGTTCCTACCCCTAACATCTGTCCTATACCTACCACCCCTTAATTTAAAGCTATGCCCCCTCCCTGTCAGGCAGGGAGGAAAGGGTCGTGCGAGGGAGCCGTGGTTTAATAAGGAATTGGAATCCCTTGTTAAATGGAAGAGGGCGGCCTATCTCAAGATGAGACGTGAAGGTTCAATTGGGGCGATTGAGAGTTATAGGGTAGCCAGGAACGACCTGAATAGAGAGCTAAGAGCAGCAAGGAGGGGACATGAAAGGTCCTTAGTCGGTAGGATTAGGGAAAACCCTAAGGCTTTCTATAGGTATGTTAGGAATAAAAGAATGACTAGGGTAGGAATAGGTCCAGTCAAGGACAGTAGTGGGAAGTTGCGTGTGGAGGCGGAAGAGATTGGGGAGACACTGAATGAATACTTTTCTTCAGTATTTACTCAGGAACACGGCATTGTCGTCGATGTGAATACTGAGTCACAAATAAGTAGAATGGATGGATTTGAGGTATGTAGAGAAGAGGTGTTGGAAATCCTGGAAAAGGTGAAAATAGATAAGTCCCCTGGGCCTGATGGCATTTATCCTAGGATTCTCTGGGAAGCAAGGGAGGAGATTGCAGAGCCATTGGCCTTGATCTTTATGTCCTCTTTGTCTACTGGAGTAGTGCCAGAAGACTGGAGGATAGCAAATGTGGTACCCTTGTTCAAAAAGGGGAGTAGGGATAGCCCTAGTAACTATAGACCGGTGAGTCTCACTTCTGTTGTGGGCAAAGTCTTAGAGAGAATTGTAAGGGATAGGATTTATGCACATCTAGATAGGAATAATGTGATCAAGGATAGTCAGCATGGTTTTGTGAAGGGCAAGTCGTGCCTCACAAACCTTATTGAATTCTTTGAAAAGGTGACGAAGGAGGATGATGAGGGG